>NW_015386275.1:944647-957177 GCF_001527695.2 Protobothrops mucrosquamatus | reverse complement strand
TGTTTGATGACAAACAGCCTTATGTTTATAAGTGACAGTTTTCCTGCTAAGTACCTGCATGTCATAAGCATTTGAATTAAAATTACCATATTGAAATCAAATCTGATGTTTTTTAATTTTTATTTGGTGTGCGTTGGAACAGGGGTAGTCTTATACGGTGAGTATAGCCCAAACTCTATATTTTAACTGGAAAAGTTGGAGGTCGTCTTATACACCCAGTCGTCTTATACGCCAAAATATACGGTACAAATTCTGTACAGCTCAAGGTGAATAATAAAGTACAGTAATGCAAAGTGTTCTGAAAGAGCAATATAGAGTATGCAAGCAAATTAGTAAATGAATTAATAGAAGAAAAATGAAAAAAGACTGACCAATAGGAATCCTTTAGGAAAAATGATTCAGTAATGTTTAATACGCCATGGATATATAGTTAGCTTATGCTTCTTTTCAGTTGCCTGTAATCATTCAATCATAATCCTGTAACATCCACCAACAGTCATATCTCTATACAACACACTCAGTCACATTAGTCAAACTGCTTGTACCACAGCAGTGCAAATTCAAGTATGTATCCAGGGGTGGGATTCAATTTGTCTTCTCTTTTTACAGGCAATATATACGTTTACTTGGTTTTTACATGATTTGATAATATTTTTTACCTTTTGCTTTAGTATTAGCTGACTGGGACATGTTTAAAATGTTGCAGATTATAAATATAGTAAAAATAACACAACAATAAGTATTACATATCAACACCTATGGTATGTGACCTAACACCAAAATGGTAGGCAGTATTAGCAATTGCTGGATCTTAAGTCTGCCCTGGTCTAAGTTCACAAATATTACCATTTTTTCCATTTCTACTCTAGAGCAATGATCCATTATTAGTGTGTACAGTTCTTAGCATTCTTTCTAAGTTCAGAATGTGATTTACATCATTATACTGAATAGAAACTGTGAATTGCCTTAAAGTTAATAAAACTTGTTAAACTTTCCCAGACTTTTGTACGGAAGGCACGGGAACTAGCTTTACTGTCAGAACCCATTTCTACTTCATTTCTATCTATCCCCTCTGATCTAAAAACAAATCTCACCTTTCCCTGGGTTCTGCCATACTCCCAAGGGGGAGGGGGGATATGCCTGCGGGGTTATTGCTTTCGCTTCCTCTATTTGCTACAATGTAACCTTTTGCTTTGTTTACTGCTTCTGTGTCCATTGGCCGCTACAATGTAACAAATTGCTTCCTGCACTGTGTCTCTCTCTGAACTTTCTTCTCCCTAACCTATCAGCTAGGAAAAGGGGGGGAGAAAGAAATACAATCTCTGGAGCCTGGCTTATCTCTCCGTTTCTCAAAAGAAGGTGCGAAGAGCCGCTTGAACATCGCACTGCAACCAGAGCCGGATCGATGTTATCTCCCCTTTTTCCACGATGGACTTAACACCTGGGGATTGGCCAGTTTTGAACCATCTGGATGAACTGTGGGTGGGGTTTGCTTGGGGACACTTTAAAGTATTGATTTGTAACAAATCCCTCAGATCCTGTCTATTATGCCTGCTATCAACTACTCTTAATAAAAGTTCCTGTTGGAAGAAATTGTTTCCAAGAGTTCTGCTTTCTTAAGATGTGGAGCTGAAGTGGGTCCTTACATTAGACAGGATCTGCAGTAATAGTCAACCTGGAAGGAAGACCCTTACTGGGGGACTTTGCAAAATCTACAATGTCGGATGATGGGGCAGGGAAGGAAGAAACCACCGTGAAAGGGGAGCCCTCCCTCCGGCAGGAACCCTGCCAGCTGTCAGGATCCAAGACGTCATACTCCTCAGGAGAAGGTGTGGTGGAAATGTGTGACCACAAACCTCAGTGGTCGATGGGCGTTAGCAAGAAAGACGAGTGGGAAAAGAGATCGAGAAAGCAATCAGTGAAAGTAACCTATACCCCCTACCCCTCATGAAGGACATGTTATCTCACCTATCGAAAGGAAGAATTTTCACCAAACTAGACCTAAGGGAAGCGTATTACCACGTTAGGATTAAGAAAGGGGATGAATGGAAAACTGCATTTAATTGCCCAATGGGATTCTACCAATTCAAAGTTTTGCCGTTTGGACTACAAGGGGCCCCTGCAGCATTTATGCAATTAATCAACGAGGTACTAAGGGACCACCTATTTAATGGGGTCCTGGTTTATCTAGAGACAACATCCTTATCTTCACTGAGTCCAAAGAGGAGCATGTCAACCTAGTCAGTGAGGTTTTAAAGAAACTGTGAGCTGCCCACCTATATGCCAAATATCAAAGTGCAAATTCCACCAGGAAAAAATAGACTACCTGGGTTATTGCATCTCCCCACAGGGCATTGAAATGGACCCCAAGAAGTACTAGAATGGGCACCACCTCGCACCAGGAAGCAACTGCAAAGTTTCCTGGGTTTCGCAAACTTTTATCGCCAGTTCATCCCTTCATTCGCCCAAATAGCCCTGCCCCTCACGAACCTACTAAAAATGAAGGGAGAATCCTCAGTGAAACCCAGCCAGCCACTGAAATGGACAATGGAATGCCAAGCGGCGTTCGAGCGGCTAAAGAGACTCTTTTCCGCTGAACCCATACTGAGGCACCCAGACCCGGAAAAACCCTTTGTTATACAGGCAGACGCAAGCGATGTGGCAGTAGGGGCTGTATTATTACAAGAAAACGATGAAGGGGTATTGCAACCGTGCGCGTACACATCCAGGAAACTCACTGAGACGGAACAGTGCTGGGCCGTGTGGGAAAAGGACGCGTACGCTGTGAGATGGTCATTACTTACATGGCACCATTTCCTTGATGGGAATAAAATCCCTTTTCAGGTCTGGACGGACCACAAAAACTTGGAAGCATTAAAAACACCCGGAAAGCTCACTCCTAAACAAGGCCGCTGGTCCCAGCATTTTCACCAATTCCGTTTTACACTCAAACACTTGCTGGGGGGGGGGAAGAACTTCCTGGCAGATGCAATGTCTTGCATGCCCCAATATAACAGCATGCGAGCCACTGGTTCTAACCCACTCATTCCGGAATCACAACTGGCAGCACCAGTAACCACCAGGGCTCAAGCTAAAATAAAGCCGCAGCTGGGTAGCTAAACTGGAATTGAATTCCGGAAAACTATAGAAACAGATGAATGGTTCCAGAAAAATAGACACATGTGTACGATCAAGAATGGACTGCCATGGGTGGGGGAGAAGTTATATATACCAGCCACCCAGAGGGTCACTTTCATGCAGCTATGCCATGATACAAAATCAACAGGCATTTCAGATTTGTAAAAACGTTACATTTAATTAAAAGGTAATTTTGGTGGCCATCCAAGTTACGTGGCCAGCTGGCCAACTTGTGCAGCTGCTAAGAGGTTGCAAGGGAAATCGCCCGGACTGTTACAACCAGTGGCAAATTCCTCAGCCCCCTGGAAAGAAATATCCATGGATTTTATAGTGAAATTACCAGAAAGCAATGGAAACACTGTCATCTGGGTGGTTACGGACCTGTTTTCCAAACAAGTGCACTTTATCCCTTGCCAAAAGATTCCCACCACAAAAACCTTAGCGAAACTATTCGTGCAGCACATCTACAGACTGCATGGGGCACCCCAACGCATCATATCTGATAGGGGAGTGCAATTTATATCAGAATTTTGGAAGGAATTTTTATCCCTCTTAGGAATCACTCAGGGACTATCATCTAGTCATCATCCTCAATGCAATGGACAGACAGAACGTTCTAACTCAGTACTTGAACAATACTTAAGATGCTTTATTAATTTTTAAATTAATTATTAATTTCCAGCAAACGAATTGGACAGACCTACTCCCTTTCACAGAAGTTGCTTACAATAATGCAGTCCACTCCAGCACAGGCTACACTCCCTTTCAAGTAGCCACTGGTCAAAGTTTCAACCCTATGCCAGAACTAATACCAAATGAACCGGCAATCCCATCGCTGAAAGAATGGATAGAACAATTACAAAACACCTGGCCAGTAGTTAGGAAAGCCTTAGACAAAGCTAGGCAAGCATACAAAGCACAAGCAGATAAAAAAGAGTCGAACCTATACCATTCACTGTGGGAGAAATGGTATATCTGTCTACAAAATACCTAAAATCCCTACAGCCCTGTAAAAAACTTGGGCCAAAATATATAGGATCTTTTCCAATTAAAAGAATCATAAACCCAGTAACAGTAGAATTAGAATTACCCCAAAACCTCAGGCAAATACAACCAATTTTTCACTGCAGCTTGATGAAACGAGAACAACAGTTACCCTTATGGCCAAAAATCCCCACAACCACCACCTCCAATCATGGTTGAAGGAGAACAATACTTTGAAATAAAAGAAATCCTAGATTCTAGGAAGTATCATGGGGCAACTCAATACCTAGTAGCATGGAAATACCCTCCCTCCTCACAAAACGAATGGGTCCATAAACGTCATGTCAGAGCATCTAAACTGCTAAAGACATTTCATACAGAATATCCCAACAAACCAGACTAACCTCTATACCTGTTTTGTTTTCTCTACAGGTGGATCTCTCCTATTTTTAAGCGAGGCAGGATGTCAGAACCCATTTCTATTTCATTTCTATCTATCCCCTCTGATCTAAAAACAAATCTCACCTTTCCCTGGGTTCTGCCATACTCCCAAGGGGGAGGGGGGATATGCCTGTGGGGTTATTGCTTTCGCTTCCTCTATTCGCTACAATGTAACCTTTTGCTTTGTTTACTGCTTCTGTGTCCGCTGGCCAATACAATGTAACAAATTGCTTCCTGCACTGTGTCCCTCTCTGAACTTTCTTCTCCCTAACCTGTCAGCTAGGAAAAGGGGGGGGGGAGGGAGAAAGAAATACAACCTCTGGAGCCTGGCTTATCTCTCCGTTTCTCAAAAGAAGGTGTGAAGAGGCGCTTGAACATCGCTCTGTAACCAGAGCCGGATCAATGTTATCTCCCCTTTTTCCACGATGGACTTAACACCTGGGGATTGGCCAGTTTTGAACCGTCTGGATGAACTGTGGGTGGGGTTTGCTTGGGGACACTTTAAAGTATCGATCTGTAAGGAATCCCTCAAATCCTAACTATTATGCCTGCTATCAACTACTCTTAATAAAATTCTTGTTCGAAGAAATTGTTTCCAAGAGTTCTGCTTTCTTAAGATGTGGGGCTGAAGTCGGTCCTTATATTTACTTTGGAAAGTAAAGAGTTTAACATAGTTTTGGTTTTTGGAAGAACTGATATTGAGCAAAGCCACCACGGTTACTACTATACTGGATTCCTTCCTCAGCATCCCAGATTTGCACCATATAAAGTTGTGAGAAGAGTGAAATCTACCTCTAAATATCTGTGCAGAGGTTTTTTTTACATTTCTTTCTAATATACTGCTACCAAATAATTCCATTTAGATCTTATCTGAATTCTCTCAGATGCATTTCTAAAATGCCATCTATTTAAGACATGGAAAAAAATAAGCATCAGGATGGATATCATGAGATGTTTTCACCATTGTTATATCTACAGTCACAACACTTTCCTATTATTTACATTGTACTTTTCTAAATAAAGTGACTTCTGACTAAGTCCCCCCCCCCCCGTTCTTTCTTTCAGGGTCCTGATGGCTACCCAGGAAACCCTGGTGATCAAGGTCCACCAGGAGATGAAGGGATAAAGGTCTGTACCATTCCATACTGGCAGAGATTAAAGGCAGCATGACATAGTCAGGAAGAGTAAATTCAAACGAAAATAGTACATTAATCAGGCTGATTTCTCAGTTGAGAAACTGAGAAAGTTTCTCAATGTATTTAGTTTAGAAAAAGGATAGTAAAAGGAAATGAGCATAGTAGAGATTTGTTTTTTAAAAAAGATTTTTTTAGAACTTGGGTTACAAAGTAGGAAAACAAAATTAAGTTGCTCTTCATTCAGGGAATTCTAGGGCTCTGCTAAGATTTGGAATGGACCTCCAAAAGGTGCATCTCAAAAGTGTGGGAATACCAATGGTCTGTTTGCAGCCTCTTAAAGGAGCCCTGCCCTTTTCTTTGATTGCAGAGCACCTTCAGAGGGCAAGCCTAGTGAGAAGACAGGCAGCTTCTCTGCAGTGTCACAAAGTAATTGCAAGTTTGCTCTGTTCAATTGATTTTACCTTTATAACGAAACAAATCTTATGATGAGTTTTGATTTGTAAAGGGAGCTAGAAATTCTGAAAATTAAAGTAAGGAAGATGCTGTTGTCTGTAGGAAGAGAAATAAGAGTCATTTAGAGAACCTTTTTCTTGCGTGTCACTTTCCATTTCCCAGTTGCTAATTTTTCCCATGGGTGAGCTGTTACTTGGGAATTCAAATCCAGCTTAATGTCAGGCTTGTCCCAACATGAACATTTAGGAAAGAAAGACCCTCAACTCCGTGGTTGAAGTGAAAGGTTCACTTTTACTAAAGTCAAGCAGTTACAGCATAAGCAAAGCTGGATCTGAATATTCCTGCTCAAAGCCTGCAGTTTTCCCACTTCCCTGGCCTTTCCCCCTTGACCATCCATCAGTGTCTAATAGTATTCACTTTAGCTGTTTTGGGAATGACTTTGAGGTTTGGCACCTCTTTGGTGGGGTTTCGCATTCTGTTCTCATGCTCCATCCTTGATCAGCTGGTTCATTCCAGATCATCACCTCTGGTTCTTGTCATTCTCCCCCTTCCTCCCACTCCTTATTTCCCCAATCTCCTCCCCTCCCTGCATTTTATGGCAGGATGCCAGCAAAGATGGCAGACCTGACAGTGGGGGATGATTTAAAAGGAGAAAAGACACTGAATTCCTCCACCCCAATACAATCATTGCTATTAAATTACATTTAAAATGAGTCATTTATTTATAGCTCTTCCATGACTATCAGAATGGGATGCAACTTGTTTTAGGAGGGCCTAATCTAAAGCTTGCATGACTAGAAATTGGGAAAAGCTGCTTTAGATGCTTCTTGATGCTTCTGGATGCTTAGGAAATGGGCAAGAGAAATAAAACAGGCCTTCACTAAGCATCTGTAATGAATTCCTTGAGGGTGGCATGGACCAAGACACAAAGTATGGTTGATTTTTTTTCCTATCAGAGAATGTTTTATTGCACAAAATTAAGTTTTCCAGTATCTGAATATGGAAGAGAAATCCTAGCCTGGCTGATCCGAGTTCCTTGCCAGTTGCCCCTTTCCTCACCAGCTCTTCCCAGTTGGTGCTCCTTTGCCTGCATCTGGATCTCTGAATCTGGTCTGTCCCATGTCCCATGCCAGTCTCTTCTGCTCCTCTCTTCCATCTAATTTCTGGCTCAACTTCCCTTCTCTCCACACTTTCAATCTCCTTCTCAGCTTCCACCATACATCCTTCTGCTGGGTGTGACCATAACATAGTCTGATCTGGACTAATTTCATTCTGATTCCAGTATATGTATATGCATGCATGCATATGTAACTAAAACAATGATAACTCTAACAGCTGTAACTGTTACAACTATAATTAAATTGTAACTTACATGCATTGTTTACTACATCTTGTTTCAGGGAGATCCTGGCTGGCCTGGCAAACATGGACCACCTGGTCCCATTGGAGAACCCGGAAGCTCTGTATGTAACCCTGTGACTTTTCTGAAATAATTTAATTCCTTGAACTTCAGAGCCGCATACTGACTGTAGCGCATCAGTAGCATGATTTCAAAATGTGGATATGATGTATCTTTCTTTTATAGCAACTATAAAAAATTAGGAAAATAGGAACTTTGGTTAGACTGAGCTAAACTTAAACTAAACTCCTCTAGTAAACCCCCAAATGTTAAGGGGAGCATTCATTTATATTTGTATTTGAGGACAACTACTTGTTGGAAGTATGATTAAGATAAAGTACCTAAGAGAGTATTTCACAAATTTCACAATCCAGGCTATTGATTGAACTCTCTAACATTGTGCCTGAAACTATCTGTAAGCAGATGGTCTCAAGGTAAGCATTTTCAAGCAACACTTTTCTTGGAGAGACTTTTTCTTCCTACCCACTATTTTCAGAACTGTATTTAGCAGGACTAAAAAGAAAAAAAGAAAAAAAAACTGGCTAAAGAAATCCAGATAGACCCCTTAAAATTTGGTCCCTCATCCTAATGATAATTGATTACTGATTTGTATTACAAAAGAAAGGAAACAAATTTGCAAAAACCTAACATTTGGAAGTGTGGTTCAGTGTGATCAAATCAGATAATCCTTTGGAACAGTACCTTTTGTTGTCTGAAAGCCTTTTCTAATGGGTTTTATTTCTATTGTTTTTCTTTTATTTTCAAAGGGACCAAAAGGATACAAAGGAGAACCTGGTCTTCCTGGCCTCAAGGGAAGTCCAGGCACCAAAGGACTTGGGGGACCAAAAGGAGAAGCTGTAAGACCGTTGATGCTTTCTAGCTTTGCTTTTTTCTGTGCTTTTCAAAGGCAGGTTGCATTACAAGTCTTAAAAGACAGCCAGAAGGGCAGTACTTCAGAGCTGCATGCAGTATCTAGATGCAGGTGCCAGACTTTTGGAGTAGATTTTCTTTATATAATACCTTGTGAAACAATTCATTGCATCAATCATTATATGAAGATTTGGAGATTCCAATTTCTTTCTTTTTATCACATTCAAATGTCATCATATAAAAATGTACTATAGTGATCCTTAATTTTCTGCCTTAATATTTAAATTTTAATAAAATGTCTCCCCTTGGCACATATTAGTGGATGAAATGCACAGAAGAAACAAATAAGAATTGTTTTAATTTTAAAATAAATACACTGTCTTCTTCCTATGTGAAAACCAATCCATCAAAGGCTATATTAAATGCAGAAATCTTAATCTTGAAAGGTCTGAATTTTGCTCCAGTTCATTGATAATCAAATGATTTTATTTGGCCTTCTTTTCCTGGTAGTATCTTCATGGCTTAAAATAGAGTAAGCATTCTTTGTGTAGCTGTTTAGCATTTCAGTGAAGTAATCCACATTTGGAGTTTGATTTAAAAAAAATTTTTTTACTCTGTTTTGCTCAGGGTCGTCGTGGTGATCCTGGAGACATAGGAAAACCTGGAAATCAAGGATCCAAGGGGGGGAAAGTAAGTATTGTGTTTCCCCAAAAATAAGATCTACCCTGAAAATAAACCCTAGCTTGCTTTTGGGGGGTGGGCCTAATATAAGCCCTACCCTAAATGTAAGCCCTAGTTCAAGCTAGGGCGAGGGTGGGGGGGTGAAGCTACCTCACACACCCCGCAACCATTTATCATTGCAGCCAGGCCTCCCATGCCCCAATATTTGCCTCACCTTGCTGGCCCACTTCTTCTGCGGCCACTTGCCACCACTTGCACACATGCATCACCCCAAGCCTCCATTTCACCATCAGAGGCCTTCAGGAAATGTCTCTGAAGCTGAGAATGGAGCTCCAGATTGATGCACGCAGTGCCCCCCAGCCTCCATTTCGCCATCAGAGGCCTTCTTGAAAGGCCTCTGCAGCTGAGAACCAAGCTCCGGATTGAGGCATGTGGCACCTGAAGGCCCCTGATGGCAAAATGGAGGCCGGGGGCAACACACACAAGCAGTGGCAAGCAGCAGAAGAAGTAAGCCACTGGGTAGGGCTGTTGGTGCCGCTGCCGCGAGGTGAGACCATGGAAAAGACACCCTCCAAAAATAAGACCTGGTGCCTCTTTTGGAGGAAAAAAAGAGACCAGGTCTTATTTTCCGGGAAACACAGTATCACTAAGTGTCCAAAACAACAGAGATAAATCTTTTCAACCCTAGTGCTTACAAAAATCTCTTGGGAAAGGGAATGATACATGTAGATTTCTAGTGGAAATGAATAAGCTATAAAAAAGAACAAAAGTATGTCTGAGAAAAGTTTTTTCTTACTTCCTAAAGAGACTTGCTTGATTCTCAGTCCTTGCTGGGACTCCATCTGGGACTCCAGGAAGATAAAGGGAGCTGTTACTTATGAGGTTCTTTTGCCTTTATTAATTTTCCAGGACATGTTGGTGAATTTTATTACTTAGCTGGAGTTCTTAACATGGTGCTTATAGACTTCATTCAGTTCACCATTGTATTTCATGGCAGCTGCCTGATTTGACTTTTAAAGTTTAACAAAATAATATTGGGAAAGTGACATTCTGCAAAGCAAAGTTCCAGCCTCCAGAATTATCTGAGTTCCATGAGCATTCTTTGAAAATAAGGATGCAGCATGGTGGCAGCTAATCAGCAAAGCAAGCTGAGAAGGATAGATAAGGAAAAGCCAATGGGGGACAGGAGAAAGGTAGAATCTCTCTCCTTCTGGCAAATCAGCATTTTATACTTGACCATGCCCACTGTGGCATCTGTTTTTGACAAGGCCCATTATATCTTCTAAAAGATTTAAATATATCAATTGACTCAAACCTAGCAGACAACTTTGTCTCCCAAAAAGTAGAGAAGGGAGCTAGGGGATCAGCCATATTGGACTTAATTCTCACTAACAGAGATGAAATGATAGAAGGTGTTGAAACCACAGGAACCTTGGGGGGGAGTGATCATGCAATATTGGAATTCAGCATTATGCAAGCACAAGCAATAGAACACAGTCAAACTAGGGTCTTGGACTTTAAGAGAGCTAATTTCAACAAACTTAGAGAGAGCTTGGGAAGGATTCCATGGATGAGAATCTTCAAGAGGAAAACAACTCAAGAAGCTTGGAAAATTTTGAAAAGTGAGATTATAAAAGCCTAGTCTAGCACAATACCAACTAAGAAGAAAAATAACAGCTCTCAAAAGAAACCAGCATAGCTGCATAAAGAACTTTCTAATAAATTGAAAGACAAAAGGGACAAGTATAAAAAGTGGAAAGAGGGGCACAAAACTAAGGCAGAATATCAGCAAATAGCCCGAGCCTGCAAAGATGAAGTGAGGAAAGCTAAGGCTCAAAATGAAGTAAGGCTTCCAACAAAAGTCAAAAATAACAAAAAAAGCTTCTTTCAACATGTAAAAAACAAGAAAAAGGTTAAGGAAATGATTGGTTCACTAGGAACACTGGGAGCCGGAAAACTCTTTTGATATCTAAAATGAAGATGACACTGCATATATCCTTTTAGGTAAAAGATAAAGGTAAAAAAGGATATATGCAATGTTATCTTCATTTTAGATGTCAAAAGGGTCTCTGTGTGTGTCTCTCTCTTTTTAGGCCTTTGACTTTATCTTTAGTTATGTTTACTTGTTGCTTTTGGGCAATAAACAGATTTAGAGATCAATAAGAAAGTAGTGGCATATTAATCCAGGTCCCCAATGTTTATCTTAAATCTTGGTTTAAATATTAAATGTATGGATGTATGGATGTCTTGCTGGAGTTTTCTCTCATATGTCCAATTATTAGGCATAGTAAGCTAGAATAAAGTTGAAAGCAATAACTAATATGAACTATTTCTTTATTCATAGGGAGATCCTGGTTCTGAGGGACAAAGGGGTCTACCAGGAGAAGTTGGAGAAAAAGGAAGAAATGTATGATAGAATGATAAATATCAGTAAATGCCCCTCCCATTTAGACTTCTTTAGCCACTACTTTAAAAATAGATTGAAAAATGGTTCCCTATTATTATGGATATTTACATATTATTCGTTTACATATACTACTAGAATTTGTGAGAATGCTAAAATATCCTGGCAAAATGGCACTTTACTATGTTAAATTTAAGCAACTGTGATGTGCCATTCCTGACAAAAGAAAAGAAAGATGGTAAGGTAGGGGAAGGGGAACAAGAAGTCCAGTCCCGCAGTTAATTATATTACTTAATAGAGTTGCTGGGAAACAGAACTCTGGAGGTTTCTCTTAATAACTTTTGTCCTCTAAAAATTATCTGGATAACTTTTAATTTTTAATTGTCTGGATAGCTTTTGTGTTCTAAAAATTGTCCTCAATAGTTTCTTTACTTTGGTTGGGTTTCACCTCCAAAGTCATGCCTCCTTGTCCATACAACTTTCTGAGACTGAGACTCCTTTCCAACTGTATTAATGTTTAATATTTCAATTTTGAGGCCCCATGACTCTAGGTGGCTACAGTTAAAGAGAATTTAAAAGAAACAATATACATCATTGTGATATATATCTATATATCTATTCCATATGATTAAGGAACCTCATAATCAAGAACACATCTTTCATGAGGGTGGCGAGGTTTAATTACTACTCCACCCTCATTGCGTCATCAGATAATCGCCCGGCCACCCTCTTCAGGGTGACTCGCTCCCTCCTCCAGTTGGGGGGGGGGAGGATCCCTTGGGGGGGAGGGCCGAGGATTTTGCACAATATCTGTATGACAAAGTTGCTCGGATCCGAGAAGGTCTTGACTCTGACTGGGTGGCCCCGGGGGAGGAGTCAGGAGTAAGTCTTGAGACGGTTATATGGGAGGAGTTTGACTCTGTGGCTCCTGAGGATGTGGACAGGATTCTCGGGAGGCTGAATGCAACCACATGTTTACTGGATCCGTGCCCCTCCTGGCTGGTACTGGCTGCCCGGGAGGGTA
>NW_015386275.1:933068-943669 GCF_001527695.2 Protobothrops mucrosquamatus | reverse complement strand
TTTCAGCAGGCAGGACTGGCCTAGGGGTAATTTTAAATTGGTTTTAATTAAATTTTAGTAGTGCGGCCGATTCGAATATTTATTTTTAATTTATCTTAGATTTGTATTTTGTGTAATTGTTTTAACTGGCTGTAAGCCGCCCTGAGTCCTCCGGGAGAAGGGCGGGGTATAAATGAAATAAATCCTAAATCCTAAATCCATAGTGTGCATTTAAGGAAATATAGTCTAAAGACTGCAAAGCTATCGAATAGAAATTGTTCCTCCTTATTTGTTGTTGCAGTGAAATTTTTTTGGGCCATTTCTGCAGCATGAGATTCTAAGTCTCTGGTGCAACCCAAAGTTTGAAGTATAATAGAGCATGAAAATTGAATTCTGATGAACAATAAATATTTCTGATTCCTTGTTTTGCAATAATCATTAAATTAATTTTATAAGGATTGACAGTTGCTTGTCACCATATGGTTGAATGAGTTCAGGTTTATAGGCTTGAACTGTGAAATCAGTTATAGCTAAAACAAGGTTGATAATATATAAGCAAAATATTTCTGTGATATTCTAATATAAGTAGTCCTTGACTTAGAACCATTCATTTAGTGGCCATTCAAAGTTACAGCAGCACAGAAAACAATGAATTATGATCAGTTTTCAGCTTATGACCATTATAGCATTCCCATGGTCATGTGATCAAAATTTGGGCACTTGACACCTGGCCTGTATTTACGACAGTTGCACCATCCCGGGGTCAGGCGATCACCATTTGTAACCTTCCAACTGGTTTCCAACATTCAAAGTCAATGGGGAAATCTAGATTTACTTAACACATGATTCACTTAACTGCAGTGATTCACTTAACATTCACTGGGGCAAAAAAGGTTGTAAAATGGGACACAATTCACTTAACAACTGTCTTGCTTAGTAACAAAAATGTGGGGCTCCATTGTGATTGTAAGGATTACCTATATATAATACAATAAATAGGCTCATTTCCACATGTTATGACTTAGGGTGGCCTTACTCTCTAGGTAAGCCTCTATATGTCTACAGAATCTGAAGTGAGGGATAGCTCTGACTGTTCATCTCACATTTTGTTTCACAGGGAGATCAAGGACCACCAGGCCAGCGTGGTCCACCAGGTCCTCTGGGCGAAAAAGGAAACCCTGTAAGTTTATCTAAGCACATTTACAGGATACAGCCATTAACTTACTCCCTATGTTGTTGCTTTCCAAGGAGCAGCAAAATAAGAAAATAATACATTTTCTTCCCTGTGCAAACCATTTCAATCAAGAATAAAACTCTTACTCTTTGCTTCTTGCTATAGATTTCACTTGTCCAGTTCTCCCTATTTGTCCAGCTCAGTGTCACTATGGTTCACACCATCTCTGGGAGGATCAAAAATCTATTACTCTTATTTTGTTATTTACTAGAATTGTCCATAATGACCCAAGAGAATAAACAATAATAACACTTCAAATGATGTGCTGTATCTGCATTTCAACTTTGGGAAAAAGTGTTTTTTGAATTTTTGTTAATGTATATTTCTCTCTCTCACTTACAATTTGAGTATAATTTTTAATCATGACAATAAATATTATAATACGGAATGCAGTTCTTCATTTAAAAAATGATGCACATAGCAAACGATCGGGGGAAAAAACAAAAAAGTTCAATGGCTAGGCCAGGGATTTTAGCATGAGATTTGATACTACAGTATACTAAAGTGTGGTCTCTAAATGTACAAAGAAGCAGTGCCTGAAAATCTAGAGTGCCTTCATCTCAATTCTGTTGCCTGTCATGGATTGGCAGAAAGCAGATGGAAGGAAAAACGACTGGCTAAATATGAAAAAAAGTTAATATAGAGACCCCCTTGTAAATGGAGGAAAGGATGTTGATCATGGGATCCTAAATGCTAAATTCATCTCTATATTCCATCTCTTTGATTTCTCCCCACTTCCTGTTTGCAGGGCTCAGCTGGAGATCCTGGGAGGGAAGGTGAAAGGGGCGACATGGGGCCTAAAGGACCCAAGGTAAGACCTGTAGCTACCAGAAACAGACTTAGGTTTGCTCTGGTTATTTTTATAATATTTATAACTTGATTAAATCAGCTAAAGACAGCCTTATTTTAAGACTGCCTATGGTCAAGAATGTCTTCATCATTCTGCCTGTCTTTCTTGAAAATTCAGATTCATAGCATTCTTAGTAAGTTGTTCATTATCTTTCAGCCAGTATTTCTTGCCAACTAAATTGGGTTCTTCTATACCGCTTGCTCATTAAAGGCCTATTAAACCTAAAAGGAAAGTCAGTTTGATATAATGATTGAGGGTAGAAACAGGAGACTGTGAATTCTAGTTCTATCTGAGACCTGAAATCATCTGAGTGGTTTTGGGCAATCACTCTCTCCTAGCCTTCGAAATGAGAAGCCTAGGAAGAAGGAGGCAGTGGCAATAGCAAACCACTTCCAAAAAACCTTGCCAAAAAACCTGCAGGGAATTTTCCAGACAGTTGCCAGGAGTTAGTGCTGATTTAAAGATGCATGTGAATGCACATACATGCCCACATGCACAAACACACACACACACACAAATAAACAAATTAAAAGGCCAGCCAATTGTTTTTTAATGGCGGTCATGAACAGACTTTTGTGTTGTTTTTTATAAATTTTGGTGAGGATGGGTAGATAATGTACACTTTATAAATAAATTAAAAAAATATATCAATATTAACTATGATTTCTAAAATATTAATGTTGACAAACATAAAATTGGTTAGATTTTATACTTCTTATTGAGGTTTTTTGAAATTATACCTAGTAAGAAATGTTGTGATTTCATTTTGAATTTAAGTTTTCTGCATTGTACTATGCATATCTTTTCAGTAATTTTGATTTTTTTTTTAAGTGTCTATCTCTTTTGGTAATTTTTTCTTCTGTTTCCTGGCATTTCCATCATTTATTATTGTATGGTTTCTCTATCATGGAAATTATTGATGGAGTTGTATACCATCTATAAAATATATGGTACTAATTTTCTTTCAGATTATAAAAGAAATCTTGGTGTAAATTTTATGGAATTGGTGATTTCATGGATGTTGTGATATAATAACTCCATGTAAGCTGTCCAGAGACATTAGAGTTAGTGGCATACAAATAATTGTCATATATAAATAAAAAGAGCTAAGCAAAATTGTCATACAGATTAGTAAGAAGCAAACTTCTGGAGTCATATATGAAATGTTTGAATTGTGTGTTTATTTTCTTGTTTTAATCATAGGGTGATAGGGGAAGACCTGGATTAAGTGTTCCTGGTCCCAGGGGACCCCGGGTATGTTTTTATGACATGACATATTTATATTAATTGCTTAATATGAAAAACACCATTAGAAAAGTTCATTTTTAATCCTTCCAAGACGAGCAGTTTCCTGGCTGGTTTAGAAACTAAAAATCTCTCTTTCTCTGGGAAGGCAGTCATTTACATTCACATCCTTCTCTTTTGAACTTCTTAGAATGATCCTGCAACCAAGCAGGAGAGTGGTTGACTGACAGTTTAAGGAAATACTGCCAAATTTAAAGCTGTAATAACAATGTCCTTGCAAGGCATTTTTATTGTGAAATAGAAAAACACAAGTGAGCCCTTATCCATTTCTTAACACTTACTAAAATAAACAGAGTTCCCCCCCTGCTTGCTGCTACCCAATATTTTCTAAAGAAATGAGTAGCCTCTTCCCATCTCTTTTGCTCACATCATGGACAAGTAAAATAAATGAGCTGAAAAATATAGCAAAGCATTGATTAAAAACATACAACAGAAAATAATGTTCTAACTGAGCAGTTTCACAATGATTTTCTTTTACAAATAGATGAGGGAATTATCTTTGTAACGGATTATTTCAAATGCAAATCCATTAAAAAATGCAAAATTTTTAATACTTCTATGGAATAGCAATTAAGAAAATGTTTTATAAACAATTAGCATACTGTATACTTTAAACTTTTATTGTGTTTAAGCCATATGCATTCGATCCAATGTCCATTGACAGAGAAAACACTGACAGATCATACTTAGCCATAATAGGTTCTGTCAACTCTGCCTGGCTCGGAAGAAGGCGAGCTCCGGTTGGCTGGAAATGGACTGGTCACAGGGGAAGGGATGGGATGGGGGGCAAACCTACACCTTATTTTCATATCCAGCAAGCACAGTGATTTGAGAGCTGACTTGACTTTACTGCAACCAATACTCTTAGTAAAAGAACCCTAGCTTTAATCAAATGGAGTCAAAGCCTTTTTTTCCCCTAAGAGATCGGATTGGGGCAGGTCTGACATTAAGCCAGCTCTATGGTTGTGGTCAACCTGGAGAGGAAATCGCCTCTACCATGGGCACCATGAAAAGGATGTCAGTTCAAGGCAGCAACCATGAAAAGTTCAAGGCCTGGGGGGGGGAAGCATCCTCAAAACCCCTCCTGGAGGGCTGGATCTATCCAGATGGCTGGGAGAGGACAACCCAATTGGCCAGAAGACATCTTGATCAGATGCTTCCAAGATGGGCTAAGTGACAAGGACTACAACACCTGCATTTCCAGAGGTGCCCCCGCCAACCTCCATGGCTGGTATGTCCTAGCAGAGGAAGTGGAAATTGACCTGCCCTGATCCAGATACTGGTTGAGTGGTGGATGGCAAAGATCCCCTGAAAAGAAAGAGGCCCAAAACCGGAGCCATGTGAGCATAGCCCACATCACCGATCCACTGGCTGCTTCAGGTATGGGAAGGAGGGGCACTGAGCTGCCGACTGCTGAACTGCACACCCAGCCCAGAAAGCAAATCAGGGTCCTGCCCAAAACCCAGTGAGCCCATGAAACTGCCCTGAAAGGAGTAGAACTCATAGAGTTCACCCCATCCCCCAAAGAGGGCAAGAGAACTCCGACTGACCTGATGGGCAGCCTGGTGGAAAGCGAATCAGACTACAATGATGATCCCTTGATAAGTTGCCTGGTCAACCCAGTGACCATCTCCATAGAACTGGTGGTTCAATCCTCAGGGCAAAAAGGGAGCCTAGTAGCCCTCCTGTACTCGGGGTGCACCAGATGCATGGTAAGATAAGATAAGATAAGATAACCTTTATTGTCATTTTTATTGGTCAGGCCTGCCCTAGTCAAGAAACTGGGTGTGAGACTGAAACAGCTTAAAGTGCTCATAGCTTTTTTCCAGCTGGAGGGTTCAGTGGTGGGGGCAGCAACATTTGTTACTGAACCAATAGAGATGAGGGTGGGCATACAGATGTAGACCCTAAGCTTCATCGTAGCCCCTGGAATGGAAAGGACTCTTGTGTTAGGACTGTGTTGGCTCCAGAAATGGAACCCCTGTGTGAACTGGAGGAGAGAGCTGCTAAAAATCGAGCTTGCCGGCTGTGAAGAGGGAGAGGAAAAGGGCCGTCAAAAACCTACCCCGAAGCTGCAGCAGGCGAAACCGAAAAGGGAGATGGGAGTAGCTGCCAAAGATCAGCCACAGGGTGACCCTCGGATCTCCAAGGAGTACTAGTCATTATGGGACATCTTCAGTGAGAAGGGTCAGACACACTCCCACCCCACCAGCCAACTGAATGTGTCATAGAAATTGTATCGGGACTCAAACTACCCAAACCTAAATGGTATTTCATGACCCCTAGGGAATTGGAGGAATTGTAGACTTTTATAAACAAAAACCTGAACCGTGGATTCATCCAACCCACCAGACTAAGGGTAGCTGCCCAGTACTGTTTCGGGAGAAGAAGGATGGGTCCCTTCATCTATGCGTTGACTATCGTGGGCTTAATGCTGTGTGTGTGGAAAATGTTTACCCACTCCCCCTCATGAAGGATATGCTGGCCCATTTGGCCAAAAGAAAGGGTCTTCACCAAGTTGGATTTATGGGAGGTGTATTACCAAGTGAGGATCAAAGCAGGGGATGAGTGGGAAATGGCTTTCAATTGCCCCTTCCAATTCCAGGTCCCCTGTTGTTTTGTTGCAGCTAATAAATGAAAATGAATAAATGAAACTCTGCATGAACACCTTATAAGAGAGTGTTAGTTTACCCGGATGACATTTTAATCTATACTGAGACCATGGCAAAACACGTAAAACTAATCAGAGCTATGGTCAAGATAGTTGAGCAGCTGAAATATATGCAAAGCTGTCCAAATGTGAATTCTACCAGAGTAAAATCGACTATCTAGGCTACCACATCTTCCACAAGGGGATAGAGATGGACCCCAAAAAGGTGCGGGCAGTGCTGGAGTGGGCTCCTCCCCACACCCTGAAACAACTACAAAGTTTCCTGGGATTTGTGAACTTTTACCACCAGTGCATCCCCTTATTTGCCCAGATAGCCCTCCCCATCACCAACCTGCTAAAGACAAAAGGGGAGGGGAAACCCAAACCCAGCCACCCACTTAAATGGATTATGGAATGCCAGGCTGCATTTGAAAAGTTTAAGCGCTTGTTCACAGCAGAGCTGGTGCTAAAACACCCAGACCCCAACCCCCTCTTCGTCATTCAGGCTGATGCCAGTGATATTGCGGTGGGTGCTTTTACGGGAAAATGAGCAAGGAGTCCTGCAGCCCTGCACCTACATTTCTAAAAAACTAAATGAGACAGAGCAGAAATGGGCAATTTGGGAGAAGGAAGCCTATGCAGTACGCTGGGGGCATTTTTAGAAGGAAGGAAAGCCCTGTTTGAAGTATGGACTAACCATAAAAATTTAGAAGCATTAACACAGACACCCCTGGAGACTCTTGCTGAAATAGGCTCACTGGGCCCAGTACTTTAACCGATTCAACTTCACGTTAAGGTACCTCCCAGAGAGAGGAACTTTCTAACAGATGCTTTATCCAGGCTGCCACAATACAATAGTTTAAAGCTGGAGGTGATTAAACCATCATCCCCTCCAGGCAACTGGTGGTCCCAGACACCATCCAGGCACAAGCCAAAATGAAAACTCAATTAGCTGATGATTTAAAGGGTATCATAAAGGCAGCTTTGGAAGAGGATGAGTGGTTCCAAATGCACAAGGGAGAATGTACAATGCAAGATGGTCTAGCTTGCATGGGAGCTAAACTATATGTCCCACAAAGCCAACGATTAATGGTCCTACAAAAAAGTCATGATTCAAAAATGGCAGGGCACTTTGGCTTCGTAAAAACCCTGCACCTAATCAAGCAGCAATTTTGGTGTCTGTCACTGAAAAAGGACATAGAGAGCTATATGGCTAATTGCCCTATTTGTGCCTCTGCAGGGAAGGAAAAACACCCAGACTTCTCCAGCCAGTGGTAGGGTCCAAAGCCCCATGCAAAAAGATATCAATGGACTTTATTATAGAACTGCCCAAAAGCTTGGGGAATACAGTGATCTAGGTGGTAATCTGTTGTCCCTCAGCACGCACTTTGGCTAAACTAGTCATGCAGCACATCTATCAGCTGCATGGTGTTCCAGAAAGTATAATCTCAGATTGCAGAGTCCAATTCATTTTGCAGCTTTGGCAGGAGTTCCTAAAACTTTTGGGGACCAGTCAGAGGCTCAGCTCCTTGCATCATCTGGCTACTAACAAGGGGTGCGAGAGAGCCAGTGGCATCCTGGAGCAGTACCTCAGAGGTTATTTTAATTACCAACAGGACAATTGGATGGACACTCCTCCCTTTCATGGAGGTTGCCTACAATAACTCAGTGCACAGTAGCACCAGGTTCACTCCATTTAAAGTAGCCAAAGGGCAAGACTTTGTATCTATCCCTGAATTACCTCAGGCCACCCCATTGACTGTATCACTGAAAGATTGGGTTGCCCAGTTACAGAACACCTGGCCAGTGGTGAGAAAAGTTATGGATGAAGCTAAGGAAGCATACAAAAAACAGGCTGATAAAAGGGCAGCAAGCCAAAGGACTTTAAGTTGGGAGACAAGGTCTATCTCTCTACCAAATTCCTACAATCTAGGCAAATGTAAAAAAAAATTGGGACCAAAATACATTGGTCCTTTCCCCATCAAGAGGATTATTAACCTAGTAACTGTAGAACTTGAGCTGCCAAAAATGCTTAGATGTGTACAATCAGTATTTCATTGTATTCTACTGAAGCCAGAAATCACATCTTCCTTGTGTCCCGAATTGCAATCACCTCCCAACCCCATTATGATCGAGGGAGTACAAAGTACATCAGTACTTTGAAGTCAAAGTCATTTTGGACTCTCACATACATCAGGAAAAAACTCAGTATTTGGTAGTCTGGAAAGTCTTTCCTCCCTCAGAAACCACTCCCAACATATTAAAGCCCCAAACTGCTTTAAAAATTCCATGGCCAGTACCCAGATAAGCTGCATTGAACTGTTTGCTAATTGAGAAATTTTGTCTATCTCTCCCTCCCCTCTCTTTTTTTCTTCTTCTGCAAGACCAATGTCCCTGTCAAGGGGGGCATAATGTCAGCTCTGCCTGCTCTCACAGGCATCCTGCCATCAAAAGAAGAAAGGGGAGGATGAAAGGGGGAAGAAGGGGAGAAGAATGAAAGGGGGAAACATGAAAGGGCAATAAAGCTTTGTGTGTACATGATAGGAAATCGGGAGGGGGGCATGACAGGTGAGAAGGATCAGAGCAGCCGGATCCTGGATCCAGCATCCCATGGCCAGGCAGCCTGAGAAATATGCTGATTACCCTCAAACATCTCAGAGTTCTCAGAGCCTCTTGGTGAGCTCCGGTTGGCTGGAAACTGACTGGTCATGGCGGGGAGGGATAGGATGGGGGGGCAAACCTACACCTTACTTTTGTATCCAGCGAGCGCAGGGATTTCAGAGCTGACTTGACTTTACTGCAACCATCACTCTTAGTAACAGAACCCTTTGCTTTAATCAAATGGAGTCAAAAGCTTTTCTTTCCTAAGGGATCTGATTGGGGCAGGTCTGACAGGTACATTATATGTTATGTGAACCAAGCCAATTGTGATTTATGCAATGATTATTAACTGTGATTTAATGTGTTATGATGGATTCAGTTTTTTGGAATGTTGTTCATCAGATATTTTACTACTCACATTCTTTGTTGAAACCAAGGGAAATTGCTTGATTCCCTTGGCCTTCCAAAAATTATGTTTGTCTGTCAACGAATCTAATTAATTTATTGATCACCATATGAAATTTTATACTTCCTTATATTTGAACAAATCTATGGCAAGACAAAATGAAAATTGAGACACTTTTCTCTCTTTCTAGGGTGACAAAGGTGAAAAAGGTCAGCCAGGCCCAGAGGTACTATATACTTATGTACTTGCTTTTGCTAATAAATTGGACATTAGGTGATGTCCTATTATTTTCCTTCACTTGTTGAGGAACTGGTCCTTGAAGCAGCTAGGAGAACTGGCAGGAGGAATGTATAGGTGGCATCCATAGTGGAGTTGTTCTGGGGTCTCTTGAGATGCCAGTAGGATCAAAAATGAGCCACAATATTAATACCAGTGTTTCTCAACTCAGCAACTTTAAGAGGCATGGACTTCACTTTTCAGAAATCATCTCCTGCTCAGATATTCTTCCCGTGAACTTCTTTTTATTTCAATTTTGCTTAAGCCCTTAACTGAATCAGGCAGAAATCTCTTTCTGAAGTAATAATAGAGGAAAATGAAGTACTGAGAAAAAAATAGTGAGCTATAGAGGAAAATACAAAACAATCTCTTCTTTATACCATTTTTGAGATAGGGTGCAAGAGGTGACCTTGCTCCAAAAGGACTTAAAGGGAAAAAAGGAGAGCCGGGCGATGATGTAAGTAGACTCTTGATCTTACATTCTCTAAACTGTTTAAGCACTTTAACCATTTGAAGGGTAATTTAAGATTCTCATTTAAAAAGCATTTCCTGTGTGCTCTTCCACTGCACTTTGGCTTATCATGGATTTAGATAATGATATGCTGATCTTTCTTAATAGTAAACTTACATCTTTTATAAACTTACAGCTTCTTTCATAGGCTTTAAATTATACTGTTGCCAATGTAATCTTAAGAATTAGAACATCTCTTACATTTCATATATAATTGAATATACACAATTATAAGTATTGTAATGTAGATAATATGCATATCATATACTTATGACAAGGAGATTTAAACCAGGGGTCCCCAACTCCCAGTTTATGGAAGCAGGGCTTTTTTTCTCATAGAACGCCCAGAACGGAGTTCTGGCACCTTTTTTGGATGGAACCTTGTAGGGTAGGCAAGGCGGGTTGTATGAAGTATGTGAGTTCTGGCACCCTTTTTTTTTTTTTTTTTTTTACAAAAAAAGCACTGGGTACCGGGCCGCAGCATGCCAGAAACTGGTCTGCGCAAACAAGCAAAGCCCCATCCGCGGAACGCAGGCAGTACATGAAACCACGCCCCCTTTGGTCCTCTTTCTCCACAGAACTGGTCCCTGGTGCTCAAAAGGTTGGGGACCTCTGATTTAAACACCAAAGAACTTATGGTTCCAGATTTCTCAGGCCTGTGATTAAAATACAGATGTGAAATTTACTATATGAGATTCTGGGGTACCATGCATGTTTCCTGCAATGGTAATAGTATCTGAAGCCTGTTGAATTTTCTCAGGATTCTTTAATGAATCATAGGTAGAACCT
>NW_015386275.1:926557-932968 GCF_001527695.2 Protobothrops mucrosquamatus | reverse complement strand
GAGAGAGAGAGAGAGAGAGAGAGAGAGAGAGAGAGAGAGAGAGAGAGAGAGAGAGAGAGAGAGAAAAGGGGGAAGGGGGCAGGGAGAGAGATAACTATATACTGTAGTCAGAGAGTTATAAATCCCCTCTTTGAAACAATTATCTGTCTCCAAAGATCTATCATTCATTTTCTGTACTCTTCAGTAAAACCTTCTGCATTCACTGCCTTTAACTGCATTACTCTGTCTTTCTAGGGACATGTCGGCCTTCCAGGTCCACCTGGACCCAGAGGATCAGATGGTGAATCTGGACCCGAGGTATTGTAATTGTGCATCCGGTTGGACATTATTGCATGGCTCACTTCCCTTGGGGTGAGGCATTTGAGAAACAGGAGGCAAAAGAAGTGACTACCTTGACTCCCCCAGTAATGTGCTTTTGTCCCTAAGATGGGAAGAAAGCATGTCACTTTCTAAGCCACTGCCCTGACAACAGTCCATTTACCTCATCTTTGCAGAGAGGTTGGCAATGGTGTTGCCAGCACCACAAGTAACATCCATTACTTTCTGTAGGCTGGAAAAAGCAGGCTGGGTGGAGGAGTCCTTTTCCATTTAATTTAGTGCTTACCTCAGGAACACTAAGTTTAAAGGGAGAAGGAAAATTACAATTACAATTAGAATTATTTATTGGCAAAGTGGAGGGATTTCAAGGAAAGCATGTTTTGTGCTCAGCCCCTCCCCCATTTCCTTGTCCTTTGTACATAATGGTTGCATTAGAAGCACTCTGTCATGCTGTCATATTTCTGTCGTTCTGTTGCTGTTTATATAAAATTTATTCCCAAGAACCACTTTTTGGCTCTATCAAAACACCTTCAGTCCCTCAATCAGAACCATCTCATTATTCTTATATCTGCCACTGCCTCTCATTCAGTCCTTTGTGATAAATAATCAAATCAGTGAGACTTTTAAATCTATTTGTATGCTATGTGTACATGGAAATAGATTTATGTTTAAACCACATGTTCAAAATAAATATTTTCCTAAGTCAGCAAACTGTCATACCATTCGCAATCATTAAGTCTCTGAATGACACATTTTTATACATTCCATGACACATTTTCTATGCTCCCTGCCTTGATTCTACTTACCACTTGTGTCGTCTAATAGAATAATTTTTTCCTTTGGATTTTTCTGGAACTTTTTTATTTCCTGCCAAAGAGGTAGCAAGTATAAACTTGTAGAGTGAGGGGAAATAATGACTAGTGATATCAGTGTTTTTCATTTATAAACGGCTACTAACCACCCATGCCATCCACCTATCAGAATTTTACTTATTTATTTATTTATTCACTTTCTATAGCCACTAATCTCGGACAAGTGACTGTTGATGTTGCCAGACTCTTTCTTATTTAAAGCAACACTTATATTTCCCAAAGCTAGTGAATATATTGCAAATGGATATATTACTTTTCTTCCTGAAATCTCAGAAAGGTGGATTTCCATTTGATGAATGCTTCCATCATCTTCTTTTCTAGGGTGACCCTGGTCCTCCTGGAGATCCTGGCCTAACTGTAAGTTAAGAACATTTCTTATACTGCATACTTACTTTGGTAACTTTGCTGTCTTTCTGGTATCAGTGGTAATTTGTTGTGAGTTATGAAAAAGCACAGCAAATGCTGCTTCACACTACCTGGCATAATAGAAATTATAAACAGAAACTGATTTTGTTTCATATATACCTTAATGCATATACCCTCTGATCATATTTTGTAGAGTATAGGCAAATATTTGAGGGCTTATAGTGTTGCAATAATAGAACATTGGAGTGCACATTACTGTATAATGTTTATAATAATCTACTGGTGTCCATGTATATCTTGCATACATAATTGTTGCTGTTGTTATTGTTTATAGGACTGCGATGTGATGACCTACATCAGAGAGACCTGTGGCTGCTGTGGTTTGTTCGGAGTCTTTGCATGATCTTCATTTAGAGCAGAAGGGTTCTCTGAGAAGGGGAAAATTATACCATTTTAATAGGGAAAAGTTGCCATCATATCAAGGTGTTCTTCAGTTATTTGATGGCTAGGCTAATTTTGGACAGTTTAGGATAGACTAATAACTCGTACATCAAAAGGATTTGCAGAATTGTAGATGACTCTAAGCAGTAGATTTGTTTTTAATTCATTGCAAATAGGCAGAAATAGTCACAGCTTACCATGTATGCATGCCTAATGTGGGAAATAAGCCAGAAGGATATTGTTTATTTGTTTTGTTTGTTTGTTTGTTTAAAATTATTGGCCACCAACTCCAGCGGATTCTTGCCAATTTACCATTTCCGTCTCATTTAATTTAGAAAGGATGCATTTGGAAGTGAAATAATGTACTTTTACTATTTTTTTCTAGGGTCTGAATTGACATCATTATTCACTCTGAACTAACAGTGGCTGATCAAGCTGCTTAATTAATGCTATCCAGCATTTAGCTAAACCAGAAGTTTAAGCTTCCAAATGCCAAGCTTCAGACTATGTAGGAAGGGACAGTTTAGAAGCAGTTTTCCCTGGGGACACATGGCCTGGATAATCTATGGTATTGCTTGACTTTCCACCTTTTGCATTCTAGTGCCCTCGCATCACTATCTCTCACCATTCTTATTGGCCCTGTTGGCTTGGGAGAATAGAGGGAGTAGTCCAACATATTTAGAGAATGCCAGGTTGGGGAAAGCTAGTTTAGCATGATGTGTGCAACCACTCAAAATGTTAGCCCTGGTTTGTTCACATGTGTAATGTTCAAATAGGCTTCAAGAGGCTCCATACTTTAAAATACTTCTCAGTTATTTGCAGTGCATTTTTGTGGTGGTCCTGGGCTCGTTTCCTGGCACAGGTTATGATTATTTTGTCTTCTGTTTCCATAGATTGTGAGAAGCGGTGTGGTCCATTGGACATTGTCTTCGTCATAGACAGTTCAGAGAGTATTGGCTATACCAATTTCTCCCTGGAGAAGAATTTTGTTATCAATGTGGTGAGCAGGCTAGGGTCCATTGCCAAAGATCCAAAATCAGAGACAGGTCAGTGACTGATGATTTCTTCTTACAGCTGAATATTCTCCATAGCTGTAATGGTCTCCGATACCTATATGATGACATCCATTTTTTCAGCCACTAATGAATTGCTGCATAGGAAGCAATATCTGATCCACGTCACTACTGCAGAAATTTGCTATCTCAACCCACAAGTATTCCACACTGGTCTAATTTTTTAAAAAGATACTGTATATACAAAAATCTGTATTTGGACCCAGATTTCTTTAACATACCGACAGCCTTTTTTGATCAACCTCTATCTGCACTGGAGGCTTCATTGGAATAGTTGGTTTTCTACTTCATTAGTGCTGCTCTTAAGGAAGGATGATACCATAGAAGAGCCTCCAGTGGTGTCATTCATCAATACAAAGGAGATCCAAAATGTCCTGTTAGGTTTGTTCTAGAGGGCAATATCAATGGCAACTGACATCTTTGTGGCTGCCACTTGGGATGTGACATTATGTCTGTGTCAATTGTTATTTGACTTGGGAACCAAGACCAGCCCTTTCTCTAATGATCAGAAATGATACTTTTTCTGAGTATTTTTTACAATAACTGTATTACTGGTCTCTGAAAATGATTTCAAATCATTGGCTCAGTACATATGTGAATCTGCACTCAAACAGGCTGGGGGTTAGAGATCACTGTGATGAAGGGGAAATAGAATATCAAAATTTAGGAATTATGACCAAGTTTATTTTCCTGGCAGGTGCCCGTGTTGGAGTGGTACAGTACAGTCATAAGGGCACCTTTGAAGCCATCCAGCTCAATGATAAGCGCATTGATTCACTCTCTAGTTTCAAAGAAGCAGTGAAGAAACTGGAATGGATTGCAGGGGGCACCTGGACTCCCTCTGCACTTCAGTTTGCCTACGAAACACTCATCAAAGAAAGCCGGAGAGATAAAGCCCGGGTATTTGCTGTGGTGGTGACTGATGGACGTCATGACCCTCGAGATAAAGACTCAAATTTGCAAGCCCTCTGTGATGGAAATGTTGTGGTCAATGCCATTGGGATTGGAGACATGTTCAATGTAGATGAAGAATCGGAGACTCTGAAAGCAATTGCTTGTAATGACGAAGATAGAGTCCAAAGAATGAAAGTGTTCACTGATTTGGTGGCTGAAGAGTTTCTTGACAAAATAGAGCTTGAACTCTGTCCAGGTCAGTCAATGCAAGCTTTGCTAAGGCTAATTGCAAGAAAGTAATATGGCATGTCTTTTCATATATTTAGGCTAAGTATTATGTTCGTGGCACCCCATTTTAAAAAGTAGCAATTGTCAAGGTCTAGTGATATTCAGAGTTGGAAGGAATAGACAGTAGGGAATGCTCTGGTCCAGCAGCAAGGCTTACTTTTTCAAGTATTAACTGAAAGTTTAAATCATAGTTTGTGTGCAAGATTAATTGGGAGAAAATTGCATTGTTTCAATAAGATAACATTCATACCCAACTGCATTTATAGTTCACTATGAAGAAAAGTGTGTTTGCTAATGCAGTTTAATTAGAAAGGTCTGTATAGCACAAAGCACAGCCTCACCATATTTTGTACCCACTATGGTAGTAAAGTTTTAACAAGCCTTAATAGTCTTAAGAGCCATGGTGGTGCAGTGGTTAGAATGCAGTACTGCAGGCTAGCTTACTGCTCACTCCAGTAATTTGATTCTGAGCAGCTCAAGGTTGACTCTATGCTAACATTGTAAATCGCTTAGAGAGAGCTGTAAGGCACTATGAAATGGTATATAAGTCTAAGTGCTATTGCTATTGCTTAAAGGACAGTTTTCAAAGACTGATCAATGTAGTCATTGCCAATCTTAGAGTGAGTCTGAATGCCAATTATACACTGACTCTTGATTAGGCTATCATCCTAAATGAAAATGAGATTCAGTTTATTTGTTGTTAATGATGGAATATTCTCTTAGTCCCTTTGCTTCACTTTAATGCCAAAGGAAAAGTTCCTAAGCCAACATGTCATTGTCTCTGCATGGAAGATCATTTTGACCCAAGAAAAAGGATTAATTAGCTTCTCTTGATCGCATTAGTTTAAAACTTAATATTTTCAATATCCTGCCTAATTGTTGATATGTATACAAATGTGATCTGAATGATTTCCATCAAGTGTTTTTTTACTTTTTTTCAGATCCTCAGATTGTCTGCCCTGAGCTGCCCTGCCAAACAGGTAAAACAAAATTGAACTATGATCCTCTTTCCCCTTCCACCTCAATTTACTATAGTATGTAAAAGAATTCTGACCTAAACAAAGGATGGAAATTCTAACTCGTATTTTTACATTATTTCTAAATATTATTCCTTCCTAATGTTTATTTTTACAGGTAGGTATATTTTTATATTATAGCTATTCTGCTTTATGGAAATGTTGTAAATATCTCAAGTCTTCTGAAACAGTAGTTTCTCAAAGCATAAAAAACTCTTCTAACATGTCCCTTTTGAAATTAGCAACCTAATCTTGGCCCAAAGACTAACCATGAAAAAGTAAAGATCCTAAAAGAAGCATTTGGGAAATTTGCCCAGTTGCAATAGTTAGCAACGTGTCTCTGAATATAAATTAGAATGCATTTTGCACGTAGAAGCAATGAATGCTTGGGTTTAATTGCTTGTGCCAGCATTACATCTGTATCACTTTACTATCTGCAATAGAGGTACTTCTGTTTCTGAGACCAATCAGAATGGTGAGTTGTGAGAGAAAGGGCCTTTTCTGCACATTTCTAGAACATAATACCAATTTAAGTTATTAAGCCCCATCATTATCCTCATCCCTTAGGAGCTGCATTTTATGGAACATCTACCTTGGAAGCTGACATGTTTATGCAGACTAATTTAGCTAATAATGTAGTAAGACACAAAAGGATGACATATTTCATGTTATACCAACAAGAGAGAAATGAACAACACAATATAAAAGTGACTGAGGAAATTCCTGAAATACCAGAAATTTGTCCTAAACTTTAGAGCCCTGAACTACTTTATATGTGTTAAGTCCTGGGAATAATGGCGCTTGAGACGAATCATCTCCAACAAGTCTTTATTGTTTGCTCCACTCTACGAACAACCAGAGCAGAGGCACGCAGGCCTCTATTTATACCCTCTGATCCCCGGGCAAGTTCAACCAATCATGAGGCGGGCTTTTCCCGCCTTGCACATGCGCACAAGGCTGGCGCCGCTCAGTCTGGTCCCGGGCAGCTTCTGCAATTGCCCGGGACTCTTGCAACGTCCCGAGCCTGCATCTTGCAGGCTCAGGACACAACACCCCTTCCCCCTGGATGAAATAAGATTGCGCCCACATGGACGCCATCCTATAGATGGTAATATAATTAATAATGAAATAAAGTTACACAAT
>NW_015386275.1:870180-923342 GCF_001527695.2 Protobothrops mucrosquamatus | reverse complement strand
GCTGGCGACCCCCAGGGGGAGAGCCTTCTCTGTGGCAGCTCCTGCCCTCTGGAATGACCTACCCCCCGACCTACGTACAGTTGCGGACCTGCGCCTTTTTCGCCGAGCCCTGAAGTCCCATCTATTCTGTGCGGCCGGCCTGGCGTAGCTTGATTGTGTTTCAGTGGGGGTTTTTTACGGGTGTGTTTTTAGAACAGGCCCGTTATTTAATTTGATTTTAAAACAAACTATTTATTACCGTGGTTTTTAGTATCGCCTGTTCACCGCCCTGAGTCCCGCAAGGGAGATAGGGCGGTATATAAATTTAATAAATAAATAAATAAATAAATAATGGAATTCCCTGCAATTTCACTTTAAGTGTTAGTTTCTTTTTAAGGGGTTTGTGTGTGCCTATTCTTAAAATGTTCCGGCGTGTTGCACAGAACCCCACCCTGTTTTGGCTGGGCACCCTGGTACCTTTCAGATTCAATTCTTCCTTTGGTTGTACCTTCTGTCGACCCAGGCAGACCGCAGCGATGTGGCCCTTCTTCCCGCACGCTCGGCAAATGGCGGAACAGAACCGGCATTCAGCTCGCTTGTGGCGTCCACCGCATCCAAGGCAACGAAGCTCAGCTGGGTTCTTGTCCTGACGATCCTTGGACTTTCTTCCAGTAGCTTGGTAAAGCTTATCCACCTCTTCTTCAGGATCTTCGTCCGACTCCTCGCGCACGTCTTCCTTGTGAATAGTGGCGGTCTCAGGAGCGTTTCTCTTGGGCCGCATGTTCTTGACCGCCCCGCCGGCAGCTTCTTCAGCCGAAACCTCTCGCGGAGCATCTTGGAAGGAAACATCTTCCCTGGCGAACAGTCTCTGCTGCAATTCTGTGTTTCTCAGCCCGCATACAAAGCGATCGCGAAGTCTTTCTTCTAAGTCCTTGAAGTCGCACGGTTTAGCTGCTCTTCTCAAGGCCGCAACGTAGTCTTTTGCTGATTCTCCGACTCGCTGATCTCTCTGTTGAAATGTGTGCCTNCTGTAGAGACTGAATCCCATCCTCGTCGCCAGTGTTAAGTCCTGGGAATAATGGCGCTTGAGACGAATCATCTCCAACAAGTCTTTATTGTTTGCTCCACTCTACGAACAACCAGAGCAGAGGCACGCAGGCCTCTATTTATACCCTCTGATCCCCGGGCAAGTTCAACCAATCATGAGGCGGGCTTTTCCCGCCTTGCACATGTGCACAAAGCTGGCGCCGCTCAGTCTGGTCCCGGGCAGCTTCTGCAATTGCCCGGGACTCTTGCAACGTCCCGAGCCTGCATCTTGCAGGCTCAAGACACAACAATATGCATTGAACAAGTGTTCAGTTTCTGCATTATGGTTACGGATTAGAATTGGCAGCGTCAGGATTTAATCAGTTTCAAACATGCCAAAACATAAACCAGCATTTGAACACTGATTCTGACTTGTGAATGGGTGACTTAAGTCCATTCTTTCCAGACAAGTGACACACTAATCTATGTTAGTAAAAGGTTACCATTTGTCTTTCTTAAATCATAAGGGCTTCCAATTTGTAAATATTGTGTGTTATAGAGAATGGTACCATACATAGGAAAAGTTTTGATTGATTCTTTATTTGCAGCATTTCTAGTGTGAATTCAGTTTTAACTTGCTCCATCCATCCATCCATCCATCCTTCCTTCCATTCATCCAAAAATTGCCTCCTAATGTCATTAACTAATGCCCTGTGGGATCCACCCAGCAGGATACCTTGATTGAGGTCTCCTTTGCACTGCTGGGTAACACCAAAGGAGTCTCTATTTCAATGTGATTCTTCCTCTGTCTCTCTTTCTCAACAACATTAATGAAGAAGAAACTTCCAAATGTTGATTTAGAAATTGCATAGCTTCCTTCAAACCAATAGATGAAAATTAAAAGATAGCAACTTTCCCATGGTTCATTATAGTTTCATTAAAAAACATTGTAATTTTCCACAGGCTTCTGTACTTACTTATTGTACCACAAAAAGAAAATGTGTGTTATTCGGTTCTTTTTTAAGTTCGGTAAAATAGTTTCTTATTTATTAATATAGACATTAAAATTACACAGCTATCAACAAATTAGAATAAAAATAAATAAATAAATAAATAATAAAAATATTAAATAAAAAGATATTAATACTGGACTGATGTACAACCTCTTTAAATCTTCCCTTCAAAATGTTAATTCAACTTCACTCACAAATTGCATATCACTGTTTAGAACAAATGTCTTTGAATTGCTTTTCAGTGTTTAGCAGTGATTTTTTTTCCAGAATTAGTTTAAAAGAGTTATTTTGCTTACTATCCTGCAGTTTATATTCTATGAGCAAAAACTTTTCCAGTGCAGCTATTTCTAATAATTTGGAGTAGCAAAGATTTAAAGCTAGGATACAAGTATCTTAAAATGGTAAAAGCAAGAAAAAGGTGAAGGAAACTATTGGTCCATTAGTGGGTGAAAGTGGCAAGAAGGTGACAAGCAACAGGGAGAAAGCAGAATTATTTAACTCGTTTTTCGCATCTGTCTTTAAACAAAGGGAAAAAGCAGACCAACCTATCAAAAATAGTGCCATAAAAAACAGAATAGAAACACAAGTTAAGATAGGCAAGAAAATGGTGAGCACCTGTCCAGCCTAGACGAGTTCAAATCACCAGGATCAGATGGATTACATCCCAAGGTTCTCAAGGAACTGGCAGATGTGATCTCAGAACCACTGAACTATATTTTTTCAAAGATCCTGGAGCACTGGGGAACTACCAGAGGACTGGAAAAGAGCTGATGTAGTTCCCATCTTCAAAAAAGGGGGAAAAATGGATCCAGGAAATTACAGACCTATCAGCCTGACCTCAATACCTGGGAAGATTCTGGAAAAGATACTCAAACAACGAATCAGCGAACACCTTCAGGCAAACCAGGTCATTACTAAAAGCCAACACGGGTTTGTCAAAAACAGATCATGCCAGACAAACCTTATTGCATTCTTTGACCAAGTGACAAAATTAGTGGACCAGAGGAATGCTGTGGATATAATTTACTTGGACTTCAGTAAGGCATTTGACAAAGTAGATCACAACCTACTACTTGATAAGATAGAAAAATGCGGGTTAGACAGCATCACCACCAGATGAATCCGTAGCTGGCTGACCGGCCGTACTCAGCGTGTGGTCCTCAATGGAACCACATCTACATGGAGGGAAGTGTGTAGTGGGGTGCCCCAGTGCTCTGTTCTGGGCCCAGTGCTCTTCAACATCTTCAATGATTTGGACGAGGGGATAGATGGGGAACTCATCAAATTTGCAGATGACACCAAGCTGGCAGGAATAGCCAACACTCCAGAAGACAGGCTTAGGATACAGGAGGATCTGGACAGACTTGAACACTGGGCGCTATCTAACAAAATGAAATTCAATGGTGAAAAAAGTAAGGTTCTACATTTAGGCAAGAAAAACCAAATGTACAGGTATAGTATAGGGCAGTGGTGGCGAACCTATGGCACGGGTGCCAGAGGCGGCACTCAGAGCCCTCTCTGTGGGCACACGCACCGTCGCCCCAGTCCTAGGCCTTCAGCTGAGTTTTATAAAACCTTTTCGCTTTAGGCCTCTGCTGCCGTGTACAAAAAAAAAGTTTCAATCAGTCAATTTCAACTTCTCTGGGGGAAAAAAAGATCTTGCAAAGTTGGGATTGATTGAATTTTTTAGTCCCACCCAGTCTGCCGTTACCGCCGCAGCCATGCCCACCCAGTGGGCCACGTCCACCCAATTGGCCACACCCAGCCAATGGGCCACACCCACTCGGCACTCGACGATGCATAAGTGGGTTTTGGGTTGCAGTTTGGGCACTCAGTCTCTAAAAGGTTTGCCATCACTGGTATAGGGGGTACTTTGCTCAATAGTAGTAACTGTGAGAGGGATCTCGGAGTCCTAGTGGACAATCATTTAAATATGACCCAGCAGTGTGCTGCAGCTGCCAAAAAAGCCAACACAGTGCTAGGCTGCATTAACAGAGGGATAGAATCAAGATCACGCGAAGTATTAATACCACTTTACAATGCCTTGGTAAGGCCATACTTGGAATACTGCACCCAGTTTTGATCACCACGATGATATATGAGAGAAAGCAGTATTCAGGTTAAAATTCTGCTATGAGGAGATGAACAAGCTGGTTTCTGCTGGTTTTTTCTTCACAGCTCCAGTCCTATAGGAGCAGCAATAAATAATTTTGTTTCAATAGTAGCTTTGGAATATTGGCTAGAAGTCCCAATACAATTTGGTAAATTCAGTTTCTTGCAAGACCAATAGACCATCAATGACCATCAATGGCCAGCATCAGAGATCATATAACAGTGCGCAACATTACAATGTTCTGGCAATGAGCATTTGTGAGGCAATTGAGGATGTGAAATTCTTTGAATTCCATGGGCCTGAAAAGATTTCCAACTCTTGGTGCAAATTGCATGGGTTTAAAAGTTATCCTGAACATTCCCGTAATTAAACGTAGCAGTTATCTATCTAGAGGGATAGAATCAAGATCACGTGAAGTATTAATACCACTTTACAATGCCTTGGTAAGGCCACACTTGGAATACTGCATCCAGTTTTGGTCGCCACGATGTAAAAAAGATGTTGGGACTCTAGAAAGAGTACAGAGAAGAGCAACAAAGATGATTAGGGGACTGGAGGCCAAAGCATAAGGAAAGGCTGCTGGAATTGGGTATGTCTAGTTTAACGAAGAAAAGGACGAGGGATGACATGATAGCAGTGTTCAAATATCTCAGGGGCTGCCACAAAGAAGAGGGAGTCAAGCTATTTTCCAAAGCGCCTGAAGGCAGGACAAGAAGCAACGGATGGAAACTAATCAAGGAGAGAAGCAACCTAGAACTAAGGAGAAACTTCCTGACAGTTAGAACAATTAACCAGTGGAACAACCTGCCTCCAGAAGCGGTGAATGTTCCAACACTGGAAGTTTATAAGAAGAGACTGGACAACCATTTGTCTGAAATGGTATAGGGTTACCTGCCTGAGCAGGGGGTTGGACTTGATGACCTCCAAGGTCCCTTCCAACTTTATTATTATTATTATTATTATTATTATTATTATTATTATTATTACTATTATTACTACTACTACTACTACTACTACTACTACTGTCCTTCCATTCTGGGTATTTTTTAGTATAAATCTGACCATGACTTTGTTTCCACATTCTCCTCCAAATAATCATAAATTCTGATCTTGTAGAGTAGATGGTATACCGACCTTATGTATATGCTTAAAATACATTTTCAAAGTTCTTGGATTCTTGGGCAATGCAACCCGATATTGTTCCAATTTTGTCATATCTCTTCAACAATGCCCAATTATTGTCCTTAGAATTATTGCTTTAAAAATGGGATATGATATCTTTATTGTCTGAATTACAGTGAACTTGTCCTAATCTTTCCAGAGACAGGTCTTACCATTGCTGCCTCTGAAAGCGTTCCACCTTTTATCGACTATGCTGTATATTTTCTAAGTTCCCATTTCCCTAGATATTCAAAGTTGCATTCCAGAAACTTTTAATAATATACCATAAATCATTGATATTGCTCCTTTGCTATTTTCCTTTGTTCAAGAATAATTGTTTCAAAGACTGTAAGAGGGCACAAAACTATTTCCTTCATGTCTTCATTTAAAGGAATGATAGAACTTGTACATATTGTAGTCAGTTTAGTCCTAAAGTATTGGATCTCTATCTCTTTGCAATGAATAGAACAAAATTGATGGGGCATCAGTGGGAAAAGATAAGTTGAGCCCCATCAGGATCAAGGGATTCAGCACTGTATGGTCAAAGAAAATATGGGTTCTGTAGAAAGCTTCCTGGGCAGAGGACAAATATAGCCTGAATGAAAATTAGAGAGAAGGATGTTAAGTGAATTAATGATTTTCAATTGATACTGAGAAAAATGTGCTGTATTGCCAGTTGGGCTTTGTACTGGGCGAGATTTTTTCCTTCCTAAAAACAACCACATTTTCAGCCTTTTTTACTCACCATATTAATACCTGTCATAAACATGTAGACTCTCTATAGTATACAGTAACTAAAAAGACATACAACAACACATAAATATTAACATGTTTGTGGTAAAAATCAAACCAAGCTGAACTGAACCTAGACTTTCTGGAATTTACTATAAATTGAGGGTCTGCTGGTCTCTTAAAGGGTCTTGTAGGCAGCCTAGCATCAATAGACACCATGTTGCCTACCTGTGATATGGGTGCTTGTGGGCTAGAGTCCATTTACTGTGGTCCACAAAATGCCATCACCAGTGGTGGGATTCAAATAATTTAACAACTGGTTCTCTGCAGGGGGGAAGCGGAGGGAGGCAGGGGGGCGCTGCCACGAGGCAGGGGGTAGGGGGGAGCTTCTCCATGCACCCCGCAACCACTTACTGTGCCAAAGGGCCCCCACAGCCAGGCCTACCACACCCTGACCCCCGTCACGCCTCACCTGTTCAGTAGTGACTTCTCCCAGTTTCTCCTTCTTCCTCCTCCTTTGAACAGCCCTTTGCTCTTGTTGCTGCTTTTTCAGTTTTGTCCAGAGCCTGTGCAGAGATCAGGTGGGGTGGGAACCAATCCCTTCACTTTTGGACTGGCTCCAAAATGGGCTGGAAGGAGCGGCCCGAGGACTCCAATCTGGCTTTGCAGCAAACAAGGGGATTGGAGGCATGTGAAGGCACACTAGTCTGGCCATTTAGGAGCCGGTTCCCTGAACTCAAGAAAAATTAGGTATCGGTTCTGCCAAACCAGTGCGAACCAGCTGAATCCCACCACTGGCCACCACTCTTTTGTTAATCTTTAAGGAACTACAACATTCTTCATTGTGTGTGCTGTAACAGACTAACACTACTGCCTATTTGGATTTCTGGCTAGATATCTCTATGTAGTGCTCATGTTCAAATAATAGTACTACTTTTGGCTACTTTAAAGTATTTATTTTTGCTTTCTAACTTTTAAATTTCCCAATAATTGCGTTATCTCAGAGGAATCATAAATGCAGCACATTAAAGTCAGCATCAGAATAAAGTCAGCATCAGAATATGAAGTTTCAAAAGCACTAGAGATATTTTAAAATGCCTTGGAAGATATAAAAGACGTTTTTTATGGGCCTGACAAACTATAGCATAGGGGGCTTTAGGGAAGTTATTATCCAGGACTCACTGGATAAGCATCAGCATCAATGTATAAAACCAGCAGGATCTGAAATCAGAGTATAGCCCTGAAAATATTCTTTTGACACTCACTTGCAGATGGGAGGTACCCAGTTACTTTCCGCCCTGTGGAGGTCGAGATAACTTTGCCCAGCACCAAACCCATGATCGCCCAGTTCCTGAACTCCACGAGGGAGATCCAGGACTCCAGCATGTATACCCAACTGGTGGCCACCTTGGCCTATACCGCCGAAAAAGCCAAGTTTGCCACTGGACATGAGCGGCAGGAATGGATGGACTTGTTCATTGATACTTTTAAAATGGTGCACAGAGAAATTGTGGGGGATCCAGAGACTGTAATAGGGCTTTGCTAAAATGATTATTTTGCCTCTAAGACAAAAATAAATTTATGGTTTGGCCCTTTTAGCTGAAGAATTTTTCCTTTACTTTTTATTAATTCCAGATTATAACAAAGAAGCTTTTAAAATAGGAATGTTTTCAAATGTCTGCTCTGGTGTGACTAAGGATTACATGCAGCTTTACTTAGTAATCAGTGCCCTGGCCCTGGCCAAGAAATGTTTGCAGCCACTGCATCTCCAGAAGGCAGGAAAGCGCAAGCTTTTAATTCCTTACTTTAAAACCTGTCTGGGCTGAGAGATTGGCATATTTGCTAAAGCAGAGACTCTATGATCATGATACACACACACACACATATCTGCAAGAATCTTGTTGTCATCCCAAGTGACTGTAACTAACCAGGGAAAGCATTAAAGAGATGGCTAGAGGATAAGGGTGTTAATTTTTAGATTCAGTTTGAAGTTATGGCACTGAACAAAGGGGATTTACAACAGATTCTTGTAGCTGTGACCGTTACAGTGTTCCCCACAGCCACATGACTGTGATTCAGGTACTTGGCAACTGATTCACAATTATGATGTCACAGCATCTCATAGTCATGAAATCTCTATTTGTGACCTTCACTGTCAGCTTCCAACAAACAAAGTCAATGGGAAAGCTGATAGGAAATCACAAACAGCAATCAAGTGACTATGGGATGCTGCAATTGTGCAGGATTTGCCTAACAGCAACTGGGATTGCTGCAACTGATGTCATAAGTTGACAGTCCCAATTACCATGGTTGGGATTGGCAACTCCATCGCTAAGTGGTGTAAATGTAAAATAGTCCCAATTATCAAAGTTAAGCAAGGGCCACCTATATTTTAATTAATAGAGTATAAGAAATGCTTGCTATATTTGGAGTGCAGACCAATGGTGGCTCCCTTCCAGAAAACATTTAACATCCTTGCTCTGAAAAATCCAAATTAAGAAGAATGACAACATTCTGCACTTTGACTTCCCAAATAGAATTTAGAACATGATGTATGCAATTAAGTTGCCACTTGGAATGTTTCTAAGTGTTCAATGTGCTTTTTAAGAACTGGTGAATATCTTGTGTCCCTTCTTCTGCCAACTAATTATCTATAGATATCTGTCTGTCTCTTTCTTTTACTTCCAAGAGCTTTGGTATATAATTTGGTAGGTAATCCCATGAAGTAGTTTCCATTACCTGTTGGGCTTCATCAAGCAACCTCAGTTTACTTTGCAATAGTAAATTCTATACCGACTTCCCTTATTGACAGGTTACCATAATCGGTAATGTTTCTGTGCTAACTTTCTTTCTTCCACCATTCCAACTATATGAGGCAAATGTAGAATTTTCCATAAAGGCAAAAGGTTTGTACAAAATATTCCACGCATGATAATTTTCTAAATTTATTTCAAGATGCATGTTGATACAAAGTTTGCATGTAAAGCCAACAGAAATTCTATATACATTTATCTTTACTCTCAAAAGATTAAAACATCCAAATCCATTTATGACTAAAATCGGGTGGAGAGGTGGGGATTTAGTTAATTTCCAAGAGAAATGGTTGCATGGCTATATCCTAAATGGCTTGCAAGAGGCAATTTTAATATTGAAAAAGATGTAGATTCTATAGAATTCTGCAGATTCATAAAAGATAGAGGTAACAGAGATAGAGTAGTATATCTTACAAGTTGCCATATCATAAGATACATGAGAGAAAGCAGTATTCAGGTTAAAATTCTGCTATGAGGAGATGAACAAGCTGGTTTCTGCTGGTTTTTTCTTCACAGCTCCAGTCCTATAGGAGCAGCAATAAATAATTTTGTTTCAATAGTAGCTTTGGAATATTGGCTAGAAGTCCCAATACAATTTGGTAAATTCAGTTTCTTGCAAGACCAATAGACCATCAATGACCATCAATGGCCAGCATCAGAGATCATATAACAGTGCGCAACATTACAATGTTCTGGCAATGAGCATTTGTGAGGCAATTGAGGATGTGAAATTCTTTGAATTCCATGGGCCTGAAAAGATTTCCAACTCTTGGTGCAAATTGCATGGGTTTAAAAGTTATCCTCAACATTCCCGTAATTAAACGTAGCAGTTATCTATCTAGAGGGATAGAATCAAGATCACGTGAAGTATTAATACCACTTTACAATGCCTTGGTAAGGCCACACTTGGAATACTGCATCCAGTTTTGGTCGCCACGATGTAAAAAAGATGTTGGGACTCTAGAAAGAGTACAAAGAAGAGCAACAAAGATGATTAGGGGACTGGAGGCCAAAGCATATAAGGAAAGGCTGCTGGAATTGGGTATGTCTAGTTTAACGAAGAAAAGGACGAGGGATGACATGATAGCAGTGTTCAAATATCTCAGGGGCTGCCACAAAGAAGAGGGAGTCAAGCTATTTTCCAAAGCGCCTGAAGGCAGGACAAGAAGCAACGGATGGAAACTAATCAAGGAGAGAAGCAACCTAGAACTAAGGAGAAACTTCCTGACAGTTAGAACAATTAACCAGTGGAACAACCTGCCTCCAGAAGTGGTGAATGCTCCAACACTGGAAGTTTATAAGAAGAGACTGGACAACCATTTGTCTGAAATGGTATAGGGTTACCTGCCTGAGCAGGGGGTTGGACTAGATGACCTCCAAGGTCCCTTCCAACTTTTTATTTATTTATTTTTTATTATTATTATTATTATTATTATTATTATTATTATTATTATTATTATTATTATTATTATTATTATTATTATTATTATTATATGCAAGCTCTTGTCTAATGAATTTGGGGTTGAATTGAGAATAAGGTTGCAACCAAATGGCTGTTGCAGTGTGCCTCCCTTTGAAAGTATTGGAAGATATCCATGTCTAGATCTGTGTTCAACATAGACCCTGCATTTTCTAGAAGGAAAGAGATATGAATATGGACCACCAACATCAATCAAAATAATATCTTAATGGTAGTGCTTGACTTACAATCATTTGTTCAGTGAACATTTAAAATTACAAAAGTGCTGAATGAAGGGACTTATGATCTGTATCCGAATATGGCTGTCGCAGCACCCCCACAGTCCTATGAACAAAATTCAGGTGCTTGGAAATCTGCCTGCCCTTATAAATAACTGCAGTTGCCCTCACCCACCTACCTTCCCCATCCCCCATCTCTGGATCCTTTGAGCTTTCCTCTTAGCCAGATGGTCCTCTCAGGCCCTGGGCCTGCTTGGGTCCCACACCCCTGAGCCTTCTCCTCCCTACTGCCTGGTCACACCTTGCTTCACTTTCCTTTTGCAAACATTTGGGAAAAAGAAACAGCTGATCCACTGTGCAGCCTTTCTATACAGAGGCTAGATGGTGCTGTCCCAAAAGCAGGCACCATTTTGGGGGCATTCAAAAATGACCCAAGAATTGCGGTCACTATCAAAATGGCACCTGCTTCTGGACAGCACCATGCAGCTCTATATAGGAAGGAGAGCACCATGCAGCAGAGCAGGTGCTTCTCTTTCCCAAAGGTAATTTTTGGAAAAGATAAGCGGAGTGAGGAATGATGGGGGGAAGATGCCCAAGAGTGTGTGACTCAGCAGAAAGGGAAACTATGCAAGGGGCTGCCTTGCGGTGAGAGAGTCCCTGAAAGGACTGGGGCAGGCCCTGTGTGAGCTGGGAGGTGCTGCAGTGCACCCCATGCTCCACTTAATGATCCATGTGGTTACGTAATGACTGCAAAGGAAGTGTAGACTTACCAGTCTTGCTTAATAACCACCATGACTTATGACTATAATTCTGGGCTCAATCATGGTGGTAAGTCAAGGACTATCTATAGTTATTCTAAGCATTAAAAATTGTGCTAAGAATAAGTAAGGCTAGGGCCCCCAAATTAAAATATTTTATATTAGACACCAAGCAGCTTCACACCAAACGAAATGCCACTACTCAAGACAGGAACCTTACACAAATGCTGTCAAATAATTGTCCAGTCTGTTCTTGAAAACCTTCAGTGATGATGAGCACCCACAATCCCAAGAGATAAGCTATTTCATTAATTAATTGTACACTCTGGCTCATAATTAAGTGGTGGTCCACCAGGACATCTACTGATATAATGACCTTTTTTACAGTCTGAGTTGTCCAAGACTCACAGTGAAGGTAATTGGAATTGATTGGATTCTAGTTTCAAGGCATGAACTGTAGGATGGTGAAGCTAAAAAGAAATTTATATTGATGCAATCTTTCTCTGTTTTTTATTTGCTCAGTTTCTTATTGTCTCCTAGTTATCCTTCCTCTTTTAACATTTTATATTATGCTAATAGCATTTCTCTCTGCTTGCTAATCTTCCTTGCTTGCTGGGAGAGAGGTGACTTGAAAAGAAATGTTACATTTTCTCCATATTTCTTTACTTGATCCTTAGTCAGAGGCTATGCAGTTAATAGGATAAATACTGCAGAGGATAATATTGCCAATTCTCTATTTCTGTGAACCCTTACAAACACAGGTGGCAACTTTTAAGAAACCTAGGGGAACATAAGAGAAAATAGTATGAATTAACACTCATTTTGGGGGAAAGCCTAGAGATAGATGTGTCATAGGCTTTCCCCTTTACCTCTGGTCCTGCATTTTTCAAATAATGCCTGACTCAGCCAGCAGGTCACAACAAAAAGGCTACAAATCAGCATGTGCAATAATGCCAGGAAGTAATGTGTAAGCAGGCCAAAAGTGACTTTAAAGAAAGACTTGGCACAGTCTTTCCAGGCAGTTGAACAACAGAATACACTAAAACAATAGAACCCCTCTTTTGGCATAAATTTGTTGGTACAAACTATGCCTATAATGTTTCCTGGTATCCATAGAAATAGTAATAACTGGAACAAATATATATGGAGAGGTATATAATCTAATTATTTTGTAAAGTTTGTCCACCGTTTATATCTACTGGTTAAATGTTGATAAGCTCCTTATAAACTGGCTCAGTCTGAAGAAAATTCCACTCAGAAACTAGTGTTAATGCTCAGGAATTTGTCTTGCCAGTCTGTCATATTGTGTGTACAGTTATGCACTGGTTTTGTTCTGTTTAATTTCACTAATGTAGACTTCAATCACACCCATAGAAATCCCTTCATGACCTTAGAAATAATTTGAAACAGAGTAAATGGAAATTGTTTCTTGTTATTTCATTTTTGGCAATTCATGGGCAGTGCTAAGGAACCTCAGCAAAGTTCCCTGTCCCCTGTGCAAATCTGTTTTAGTTGTGATGTAAAAGAAAATAAGTGAAAGATTTGGAGAATTTTTAAAGTGCTCTTCCCAAGGAGACATCAATGTACAAAAATGATTTTATTTTGGGTAAAAGTTTGCAATTAATTTATTTAGCCAGTAAAAGTTTTATTCTCCATAAAATGATCTATGAATATGTTTTCTCTTTTTGTTATTGTCATTTTTGATAATCATGTCAAGAGCAATATGTGCAATGTACTTTCATATGTGAAAGAGAAAGAAATGAAATCTCAATAAATAGTGCACACCTTGGCTAATAGAGTAATGTTTATCTTTCCAAACAAAAATCTAGTTAGGCTTAGGCCTTTTTCCAAGTAAAAATAATCCTTCTTTAGCAACCACAATTGAGATCAGCAACACAGCCATTAACTGAAGTAGTCACTAAGTGAAACTGTAACTATGCTTATGATCTTCATTCAGTTTTTCTCTGCTTTACAGACCTGTGAAAACCATAAATATGAGAATGGGTCTCAAGGTTATTTTTTCATTACCATTATAACCGCAATTTTGCAAAGTTTCTCTAATTCTTTGCACTAAAGAAACATTTGAAAAACATAGTCACCACCCTCTTAAACAATGCCTCTTTCCTATGTTTTACTCTTTAAACCCAAGGAAGTTCAGAGTTTTTGGTGAATAAATTAGTGGCTGTGGTGGTATTTACATATGTCTTCCTGCCTCCTCTATTTTAAATGTTTTTTAAGACAAAAGCCTCACACCACAAAATTAATCAAACTTAAGTGTTTTTATTACTTGAATTGTTTATATATTCCATGCTATAATAATATACTGGTCAAAAATGTTCTCCAGTTAAAACCCTGACTATTAAGGGGCTAGCCGCTAGGGACATATGGAATTCCAAAGAAATTCCATTTTTTAGCTTTACTACTTCTTTTTTCTTTTCGGTTGCATGGGTGAGATCTTATTTCCATTCCACACAGCACTTGATTTTTAAACTCTGCCATTCTCAGAGTTTAAAATCTCAGTGTCCCTATGAAGTTACAGAAATGGTTTATGTTATGGGGGAAGAAGATGAGAAAAGAATAAACATTCCCGTACCTGATCTCCAGTCTTAGAATCTCAGAATGGAATGAAATCCTTTCCCCATCTTTTTGAGTTATGTATTCTAAAGTCCTGATTGTCTGTTGTTTTTTTTCCTTTCCCTACTCATAGAGCTTTCTGTTGCCCAGTGCACACAGCGTCCAGTTGACATTGTCTTCCTCCTGGATGGTTCTGAAAGAATTGGCAGCCAGAACTTTCGTAGGGCTCATGGTTTTATAGAAGCAGTGGCTGAGCATCTCACCCTGGCCAGAAGTGACAGTGACGACATGAATGCACGCATTGCCCTGCTACAATATGGAAATGAGGATGAACATGACATAGTTTTCCCACTGACATACAATATTACTGACATCACAGATCGTTTAGCTGAGATCAAATATTTGGACTCCTCTTCCAACATTGGATCTGCCATCATATATGCTGTCAACAACCTTGTCATCAGCACACAAGACAGGCAGAAGGCAGCTCGGCGTAATGCAGAGCTCTCCTTTGTCTTCTTTTCAGATGGTATTACAGGCAACAAAAACCTGGAAGAGGCAACTGATTCCATGAAGAAACAGAATGTTATGCCCACAGTTGTGGCCCTAGGCAGTGATGTGGACATGGATGTCCTACTGAAGATCAGTCTAGGAGATCGGTCAGCAATTTTCCGGGAGAAGGACTACCTAAGTCTCTCCCAGCCCGACTTTTTTGATAGATTTGTTAAGTGGATCTGTTAGTTGTGAGGTAGACACCAAAGCTTTTAAGCTCCTATATTGTTACATGTTTTTTTTAGCAAAAGTATGCTGCCAGTAGGCACAAATTTTTAAGGGAATTTATTTTTATATTCAAAATTGGTAGGCTCATTTCAAATAATGTTTATGGTGCTAATTGAAAACAAAATAATAGGAGGCTACAAAACACCACAGTATCATTTGTCACGCTTTAAAACATTGTTTAAGATGTTTATATTGTAATACTTTTGGTGCTGAATAGAGGAACTGTGCATTAAATATAAAGCATAAAGAACTATCATCTCCAGCTACCCCAAGGATCCATCTTAACCCTCCTCTCCCATTATTTCCCACTCATCCATTTACTGGTAGACGGGTAATTCCATTGTGCCTTGACTGTGATGCTAACATTTCCTTTGTTTTAAAGGAGATACTTTGCAGCTGAAACAATAACAGAAAATATTTTTATCAGTACTGAGTCTTGCACTTGGCCTATTCCATTTGTAAACACCTAGTCTTCCTTTCTTTCTTTCCATGTATTTGCTTCAGGGTTGCAACATTGGATGGTCTCCCCTGTATCATGATGCATGTAATAAATGGACTTCACAAAGATATCTATAGCTATTTCATCTTAGAAAGGTCTAGGAAAAGAAGCTTTGTTCCTATACAGGTAGTCCTCAACTTATGACTGTAATTGAGCCTGGCAATTAGAGTCATAAGTCACAATGATTATGAAGCAAATCTCTATATGACCTATCCATTTTATTACCTTTTATGGCAGTTATTAAGTGAATACAGCAGTCATAAAGTGAATATCGTGGTCGTTAAGCAAATCCTTTGTTCTCTATGAGGCAGTTTTTGTTGGAAACTGGAAGTAAAGCCGATTTCTGGCAAAAACATAAATTGCAGAGTGTTGCAAATGGCCATAAATGTGGGCTGGTTGCCAAGCACCAATAGAGGGGGTGAGGTTGAACTTTGAAACTGGGTTGTAAATCACTTTTAGGGGTCTATCATAACTAAGTGACTGATTGTAAGTGGGGGATTACTTCTACTCCCAAGGAAGGAGTCTTTCACTGAAAATGGACATCAGTATAATGTAAAGAGATTCTGCTGGGTTCTCTTCTGGATTTTGTGCTACATTTAATTGAAGCCAATTGCCATCAGTTTTCAATGTTCCATGTATAAATCTGGAATTTCCCTGATTTGACGTGGCAGACCATTATTCTTTTTCTCACAATAATGATAAGCACTATTGAACTGAATCCCAATTTAAAGTGTACTACTGTACGCATAAAGGAGTCTATTGGAACTGCATTTGAGCATTCTGTTTTTATTAGGTCTGCACTAGAATAAACAGTTCCATCAAATTGCTTTCCCCAATCAAGGAAATTGCATAAAAACCAATTTTGTTAAAGCCTGCAAATTTACATGGAAAATTGAAAGAAAGCATGACTACATTTTTAAAGAGATGGGGGAGGGGCAACTGAAGTGTTACATAACAAAGATGAATATAAAAAGTCCATACATTATGAACATATGAAACCAAAATATGGTTTTACAAACATATGTTTGTAATTCAGAATTCTGCCCTATTAACATGGAGAATATTTTACTGGTTTGCACACTTCTAGCTCCAAATAGTTTTGGGAGTTTTTTTGTTCCACACCACACTGCTTTTTTTATACTTTCAACCTTCTAGTGAAAATGTGTCTTTGGTCTTATTTCTAATTACTAATAATCTCATTTTTTCATAAATCATAGATTATACTTTCTCTGAAATATAGTGTGAACTATCCAATCTGCCACTGTGCAAAGCCATACTAATTGATGAGCAATGACTACCCAATGTCAATGTATTCCTGAAATAGTGTTTCTGGAATAACATCCTTATTTGAGCCAAAATTGCACTCCTGATAAATAAAAACTTTTTTCACAATATCTTAATATTAGTGTCATTCATTTTGTAGTGATTTAGAAGAATCAGTATGGCTCTTTTACCATATATGCTTATTTTATTATTTTCTTAATTATTAGAATTAATAATCAAGAATATAAAGCAAATGTTTGTGTAATATAAGTTCTAATTCATAATTTCCTATTAAATTCAAAGCTTTTTTTAATTAACACTATGGTACAGTCTTTGCTCTTATATAATGCCTCCCTCAAGTGCAACTCATATAGTTCCTTGGTACTATATGAACGTGTTCCATTGATATTATGAGAAAAATATGGAAATACTTTGCTACTGCCACTTTATTTAGTTGTCTAAATTCTTTGACTTGGACTTATAGTCTACACCTTTGGACTTAATGATAATCTCTTAATAACTCTACTGTCTATAAATGATAAACTGAATAGCTGATACAAAAAAGTTTTTTGATTAGTATTTCTTCCAGAAATTGTTATGAATTTAACAATATATAATATCAGGATTCTTCACTGTAGTGTATCTAGCTATTGTCCTTAATTCAAAAGCTGTGCTGGATGGAGCACTTACACTGAAGTTCAACACATTTAGAGCTCACCAAGTTCATGGGCATAAGAATGTACAGGTAGTCCTCGATTTACAACAGTTCATTTAGTAACTGTTCAAAGTAACAGTGGCATTGAAAAAAGTGACTTATGACTATTTTTCACAGTTATGACTTTTGCAGCATCCCCATGATCATGTGATCAGAATTCAGGTGCTTGGCAACTGGTTCGTACTTATGACCATTGCTGTGTCCCAAGGTCATGTGATCACTTTCTGCAACCTTCTGACAAGCAAAGTCAATGGGGAAGCCAGATTCACTTAACAACCAGGTTACTAACGTATGAACTGGAGTGATTCACGTAACAATTGTGGCAAGAAAGATCATAAAATGGGACAAAACTCACTTAACAAATGTCTCACTTAACAACAGACATTTTGGGCTCAATTGTGGTCGTATATCGAGGACTACCTGCACAAAGGAATGGAAGAATTTTAAAATATTTCTGGCTGATGTAGGGAGTTCCTGAAGAGCTATACTCATGCTGGGATGAATGTCCTTCAGTCTGAATCGGAGCTCATGCTGGAACTGCCACTATGCTGAAAGTAAAAAAATGATTAAAGTTTATTACAATTGTTGATGTTTTGCATCTATTTTCCTTATTTATTTAACTTCTGTATTAACTGTTTAATTTCTATGTGTTTCTTCCTGTGGTTTCCATTGTGAACATTGTGTACAATACTGTAAAACTTTAGGAAAGGTACATTCTTCCCTGAAGCACTCAGACCCATGTCAGCAATGCAATATTGTAAGCCCAGGGCCAATGGAACTAATCTTTCTTACAACCAGATTCATAAAGAGAATAGCCAAATTCTTTGCCTTGTGACCGTGACCTGGATAATTTTCCTATATTGGATTTACAAAAGGGACTTATTAAGACTTTGAAGAATTTTATGAGAAGGAACAAAGAAAAAAATATCATTTCTATGGTTTTTATTTTTGCTTCCATATTTTCAAATATTTTTAAGAATTTGTAAATCACACAGAATTGCTGAGCGCTGAGTGGCATATATATGTTATTAATAATAGAAATAATAAAGAAAAAAGTCTGGATTGGAGATTATGAAAATTGTACATGGAGAAAGGTTTTTTTTTGCAACTATACATATTCTATTCATACTATTACTTTGTGCTGTAACTAGGAGTGAGTCTTGCAGGGGAAAGGAGACACTGGGGGAAATTGCTCTGCTGGCAAGCCATTGACAGACACCAAGATTCCACATACAAGGATTTTTCAGCTCATAAAAGATCTGTACAACTGTACTCAAGATACACATTTTGCCTGTTCTTATAGAAAGTTCCCTTGGTATAGAATCTTGAACAGAAATCAAAGTATATTCAGGCTAGAATTGGTTAGTAGGACAAAGAGCAATCAATGATACTGTATGAATTTTATTCATTGTTGAGTTATATAGGTGGTACAGCATGCCAACTTATTTATTCAGGTGAAAAAAATAATTGAACTTAGTGCAAAGGGTTACTCATTGACAAAAACTGAGTAATGAAAAAAATAGTTTAATCATAAGTGCTTGATAAACGTAGTGTATATTCATTTCTGTATCAAGATGGAAAACAAGTAAAATGGTTGCTATGGGAGATTATGAAAGACAACTGAAGCTGCTTCTCCAGAGCAGCCCCAAAATATTTTGCAGCCTGAGACACAAAAACAAGAACCAGGCAATCCCACTTCCATTCTATGATGGGAGAGATGACGCTGCCCTCCTATGTCCTCGGAGGAACCCCTGCCCTCCTCATCTCTCCCACTGGAGATGGAAGCCTCATACCAGCTGGTGAAGAGTCTTTTCCTGCAGGTTCTCCAAGGAAGAGCATGGGGCTTTTTTTGTCTATGTACAAAGGCTTAGACTGTCCATTCCAACTTTTTGGAAAGCAAAGGCCTCCAAACAATGTCAGGTAACATTAGTCAAATAGTACGGTTCAAGCAGCTCTTTATAGAATTATGAAAGAATACACCTATAAAAGAGAAAGTGTCATGAAGAGACCAGGTAATCAGGATAAGAATCAAGAATCAGAATAGAGCTGGAAGGGATCTTGGAGGTCTTTTAGTCCAGCCCCCTGCTCAAGCAGACATTTCAGACAAGTGACTGTCCAATCTTTTCTTAAAAACCTCGTGTGATGAAGCACCCACAATGTCTGAAGGCAAGTTTTTCCACTGTTTGATTGTTAGGAAGTTTCTCCTTAATTCCAGGTTGCTTCTCTGGTCAGTTTCCATCCATTATTTCTTATCCTGTCCTCTGGTGCTTTGGAAAATAAATTGACCCCCTTCTCTTTGTGGCAGCCTCTCAAATACTGGAATACTGCTATCATGTCCCCCTAGTCCTTTTTTCTCTAGACTGGCCATTCCCAAATCCTGTAACCGTTCTTCATATGTTTTAGTCTCTAGGCCTTTAATCATCTTAGTTGCTCTTCTCTGCACTTTTTCCAAAGTCTCAACATCTTTTTTGTAATGTGGTGACCAAAACTGGATGCAGTATTCCATGTATGGTCTTACTAAGGATTTATTAAGTGGTACTAATACTTCATGTGATTTTGATTCTATGCCTCTGTTTATATAACCAAATATTGTATTAGCTTTTTTGGCTGCTGCCACAGACTGCTGACTCATGTTTAAGTGATCGTCCACTAGGACTCCAATGTCCTTCTCACAGTTACTGTTTTTGAGCCAGATTTTGCCTAATCTGTAATCCTTTGGTTTTTCCTGCCCAGGTGTATAACCTTTCTTTTTTCCATATTAAATTTCATTTTCTTGGATAAGGCCCATGTTCAAGTCTATCAAGATCTTTTTGGATCCTGAGCTTGTCTTTTGCGGTGTTGGCTGTTCCTGCCAGCTTAGTCATCTGCAAATTTGATGAGTTCTCCTATTCCTTCATCTAAGTCATTCATGAAGATATTGAAGAGTACTGGACCTAAGACAGAACCTTATGGTATCCCACTACTTACTTCCCTCCATATAGATGTAGTACCATTAAGGACTACATATTGAGTATGGTTTGTCAGCCAGCTATAAAATCCATCTGGTGGTGATGCTGTCTCTCCCACATTTTTCTAGCTTACCAAAAAGTAGGTTGTGGTCTACTTTGTCAAATGCCTTGCTGAAATCTAAATATACTATGCCCACAGCATTTTGCTGATTTACTAATTTAGTCACATTGCCAAAGAATGAAATAAGAATTGGTTTGGCATGATCTGTTTTTAACAAACCCATATTGGCTACTAGTTATAATGTTATTTATTTCTAGATGTTCACAGATGTTTTTTGAATATTTTCCCCAGTATCTTCCCAGGTATTGATGTTAGGCTGATTGGTCTGTAGTTTCCTGGGTCTGTCCCCCCCCCTTTTTTTTTTTTTTTTTTGAAGATGAGAACCACATCAGGTCTTTTCAAATACTCTGATAGTTCCCCAGTGCTCCAAGATTTTTTAAAGATACAATACAGTTCTGAGATAACATCTGCCAGCTCCTTCAGAACTCTAGGATGTAATCCATCAGATCCCATGATTTATATTCATCAAGGTCAGACAGGTATTTGCTTACCATTTTCTTGCGTATTTTAATTTTTATTTTAAGTCTTTTACAGTTGTTTTTGGTAGGTTGGGCTACAGTTTCTTTTTGTGTATAGATTGATACAAATAATCTATACACAAAAGCTCTTCTTTCTTTCTACTACCTGTTAGTTCCTTGCCATCCTCTCTCTTTAGTGGGCCAACTGCTTCTTTGACTTTTTTTGTTATTTATATGTTGAAAAAGACTTTTTTATTATCTTTGATTTTTGTTGCAAGGCTTTGTTCATTCTGAGTCTTTGCATTCCTGACTTCATCTTTGCAGGTTCAGGCTATTCTGCCTTAGTTATGTATCCATCTTTCCATTTTTTGTACCTTTTTGTCTTTCAGTTTGTCAGAGAGATCTTTGTGCAACCATGCTGGTTTCTTCTTGGATTTCTTGTTTTTCTTTTTTAGTGGTATTGTGTTGGACTGGGCTTTTATGATTATGTTTTTCAGTGTTTCCCATGCTTCTTGAGTTATTTTCCCCTTTAGGATTTTTATCCATGAAATTTTGCTTAAGCTGTCTCTGAGTTTGTTAAAATCAGCTCTTTTAAAATTTAAGACACTGGTTGGATTATATTCTATTGCTTGTTTTTGCATTATATTGAATTTCAGTATGATGTGGTCACTCTCATCCAAGGTTCCGGCAACTTCAACTGCCTCTATCACTTTTTCTCTATTAGTAAGAATTAGATCTAGTATAGCTTTTCCTCTAGTTTCTTCCTTTACCTTTTGGATGACAAAGTTGTCAGCTAAGTTGGTTAGGAATCTGTCCAATCTCCCACTTGCTGCAGAGTTGATCTTCCAGTTGATATCAGGGTAGTTTAAAGTCTCCCATTACTACTGTGGTATGTTTCCTACATACATTTGTTAATTGATTAGCAAAGAGTTCATCTATTTCTTCTGCTTAGTTGAGTGGCCTACTGTATACACCTATTGTAATGTCATGTTTTCCCTGTTATATTGACCCATATGGATTCTAGGAGGTTTTCATCCTTGGTTTTGTGAATTTCTGTAAAGATGTAGTGATCTTTCATATATAATGCAACTCCACCTCCTCTTTTGTTAGGTCTTTTCTTTTGAATAGTTTGTATCCTTTCATCACTACATTCCAGTCACGAGTTTCATCCTACCAAATTTAAGTAATGGCCACTATATCGTATCTGACTTCAAGTTCACCGTTTGCTCCCTAAACTTTGAGCATTGAGTCCTTTATTGGTCTTGGTTATGTTTTTTATATCTCCTACTTTGTAACTGGGATTTACAGCCTTTCCAACACTCTCCATTATGTTTTTCTTTCTCTCTCTCTCTCTCTCTTTACTCTCTTCCTCCTTATGTGATTGGTTATCTAGTGTTTTTTTGCTTGGAATTAGGTTCTATGGGTCTTGAGGTTTGGCCCCTCTCCCCCTCAATTTTAGTTTGAAGTCCTTTTGTTAAAATGAGTCAGTCATTTTCTGAATATATTGTTTCCAGTTCTTGTGAGGTGCAGTCCATCCCTTGCCCTTGATATGGGTAATGCAGACCATGGTTAGGAAGACAAAGTTCTGTTGATGACAGCAGTTTTTAAGCCAGTGGTTTGTTTGTAAAATCCTTTGCTCTCTCATTGGATGTTGGCATTTTGTTGGAAGTATAGATGAAAATACGACTTGTGCTCCTAATTGTTTAACTTTCTTCCCTAGCTGTTCATAATCTTGTAATTGTTTTCAGATTCATTGTTGTGTCATTGGTCCCCACATGTAGGAGAAGAAAGGGATAGTAATCCATGGGGTTGATTATTTTACTAAGGTACTCAGTTACATCTTTGATTTTTGCTCCAGGGAGACTATATACCTCCCTAGGTAGATTGCCTGGTCTGCAGATTATACTATCTGTTCCCTTAAGAATTGAATCTCCTATCACCAATATTCACCTTTTTTTTCTAGGGAAGTCTGGAATACTGGATTGGGCCTCTTTTTTTAGAAACCATTGATGAATGCTATTTTGTGAATGTATATTTTCTTCCAGGGGGAAGCTATGAAGCAATTGTTCAGTTCCACAGGGGCTTCGTTGGAGTGGGCTAGGGTAGTTAGTAGGGGCTTTGCTCTTGGTTGTTTTCTTCTAAGAGTGACATGTTTCCATCAGACTTCCATCAGTCTTCCATCACTCTTATATATTTGCCTCCAAGAGGCACTAGGTCTTAATTTTGGAGAATGTCTTACCTTAGGATCACCACAGCCAGGCCTCCCACACCCCAACACTTGTCACGCCACTGCTTGATTTCTTCTGCAGCCGCTTATCGCCACTTGCAGCGGCATGTGGTACATTGCACCGTTGCCGCTCCTCCCAGCAGGATGCCTCATGGTGCTTTGCTCCATTTCCGCTCCTCCCAGCAGGATGCTGCATGGTGCTTTGCACGTTTCTGCGGCTCGTAGCAGGACGCTGAATGGCCCTTTGGGCCGTTTCCATAGTGGAAATGGCCCAAAGTGCCACTTTGCCTGCCACGAGCAACAGAAGTGGCCCGAATCGCACGAGCAGCAATGGCCCAAAGTGCACGAGCAGTGGAAGCAACCCAAAGCATGCGAGCAGCGGAAGCATCCCGAAGTGCTGTGCAAGCAGCAGAAGCGGCCTGAAGTGCACGAGCAGCAAAAACAGCCCAAAGCACCATGCAGCGTCCTGCCGGGAGGAGCGGCAGTAGCACAATGCACCACATGGCGTCCGGCCACAAGTGGCAGCAAGCGGCTGCAGAAGAAATCAAGTAGTGGCGCAACATGTGCCGGGGTGTGGGAGGTCTGGCTGTGGTGGTCCTACCGGTAAACAGGTGTGGGGTGTGTGGGGCAGCTTTACCCCCCTACCCCTATTCTAGCTTGATTTTTAGGGGTGTGCCTCACCTCAAAACTAGGGCTTAGTTTTAGAGTAGGGCTTATATTAGGCCCACCCCCCAAAATCGAACTAGGGCTTAATATTGGGCTGGGTCTAACTTTCGGGGAAACAAGGTATCTAAGCACTGATGCATTAGGACACAAAAAACCCTCCTCATAGCCAGTGTTTATTGAGGACAACATGATTTACTTCCATTTTACAAAATTCCATTCAAGATACATTTGGCATTCAAATAATGAACCAAAGGATTGTGCTGGAGGTCTCAGTATTTTCCTATCAGTAACTTTGCTTAATTTAACAATCTTGGCATAATGGCTGAAACTATAAGCTGTATAGCTATTTTGTAGTAGATTTAAAGCTTTCTACAGAAGATTTTTGAACATTGATGGGTCACTGAAACTTGCTTCATACTGCTATCATGATTATTAAAATGGGATAACAGGCAGTGGGCAACAAAAAGAGATCCTTGTTAGTCATGGCAGAAAAACTCCGGATTTGCAACAAAATTCATGCATGTATAGAATAAAAAGTAACTTATAATTTTTTTCTTTTTCTCAAATCTATCTGAATGCAGGTTAACAGTACTACAGATGAGAATTTTATATGTTTAGCTTCATATTGCCCGCTTGTCCAGATGATCTAGAATAACTGTTGTATTCTTTTGAGCTTCCTCTAAGAAGTAGGAAATATTCTTGTGCACCTGCAAAAGAGACGGACACAGAGACAGAGAGACAGACAGAGACAGAGACAGAGAGAGAGAGGGAGAGAGAGAGAGAATGTACTTTAGTGCTGAATTATTCATGAAAGAGTGGTACTTTGCATAGCCAGGCTCAAATTATCCTATTTGGACACATTATGTGAGGATGCTGCAACTCAGTTGCCATATATAGTAAGTAAAGGGTTTTTTCCTGAGTTGATTTCAAACTGTGTAATACTATATGATAAGATTTTGCAAAAATGATAGCATAAATATATTAATACATAAGTATAGCAAAATAAACAAAGGAAGATCAGATTCTCAGAATGGAATGTAGCTCAGCACAAAAATGTGACAAGCACAGCATGTAGATCTCAAGAGTAGCCAATTAGTGCGAAGCAATAAAGCAAAATAACAGACACCCATGCTCAGATAGACAGAAAAAAATAGGGGAGGCTGAGGGAGGAGACATGAGAGAATAACGAAGGGTGAGGTGGGAGCTTTTCCTTTTAAAACTATTTTGATTCAAAAGAATAGCTAAAATTGACAAATCCCTGATAAGTAGCTATAGTCTAAGGCATTATTTCCCAACTTTGGTAACTTTAAGATGTGTGGACTTCAATTCCCAGAATGCCTTAGCCAGGAATGCTGGCTGAAGAATTCTTGGAGCTGAAGTCCATACATCTTAAAGTTGCCAAAGTTGAGAAACACTGCTCTAAGGGAAGTGAGGTCTTCATCATAAGGGGGAAGTTTAGTGAATTTCTTGAGTCATTGTGATAAAGCATTCATTCCCTACCATACTTGAACTAAGTAAGGCATAGTTAAAAAATAAGCTCTAAAGCATGAATTCAAACTAAGATCGAGAGAGAGGACAATGTCTGTTAGACTGGCGGCATCTGTCTAAAAACTGTATCATGTGTTATCTCTTAGACTTTCCTTAACTGTGAAATTGTGGTTGAAACCCTTGACTTAAAGAACTCCATTATCTAAGTCATCTGGGAAACACCTTCCATCAAGTGTCTCTTATCTTAGAAAAAAATGTAAAAAAACCCAGATTCTAGCAAGGGAGTCATCAGCCCTCCAGTCCAACTCACAGCATCCAAATCATCTCAACCATTCTTAACAAAGCTGCAGAGCTATTTCAGCCTTTTTTTAAGAATACAAACTAATGCTGAATTGTCCACAGTTCTAAGCAAATGTGAACAATTCCTACCTGTTGTGTGAAATCTTCATCTGTTATATCTTTCAAGTTGATGATGACATTGAAATAGGCCCCAAACACTCCTGCTTCTAAAGCTTTAGCTGCCACCTAAAATCAGAAAGAGAAGGAGAAGAGATGCCAATGCCCAGGGAAAATGGAACCTACCAACCTCATGCTGTCAACTGAGTCTGTGGCCTCAACCAATTTGTGGCAGGAGTTCAGCTCAATAAAATAATTGGTTACACAACTAAAGATCAGTTCTGTCCTCAAACTAGGCAGCATAAATACCTGGATATCTGATTTGCAGGCTATGTTTCCATGCTGTGCCATTTCTTTCAAAAAAGGCCATAAAGAGTTCACTTTTTCTGCCAAGGAGAAAGGGACATCAACAGCATTCTTCAGGCCTAGCTGCATGGCTGCTGTACGCCTGCAGACAGGGAATAAGAAACAATGAAATAACTCTGGAAGGACAATCCCAACCCAGTGAAGCCCAAAAGAAGCAGTTATAAGGGCATCTATCTTGCAATAAAAACACATCGATTCAATACAAAGAGAAAAAATAGAATGCTCACCCTCTAAGGAAAGCCAGTGTAGTGTAATAACAGACCCAGGTTCACTATATCTGCCAAAGACAGTCTTTTTATATATATAAAAGTTTTATTTGTTTTTTTACAATAACAACCTTAGTGCCTGGTGTTGTCTTGGTTCATAAATTTTTTAGAAAAGAATATACAATTAATAATAGTTAATAAGCAATCAATAATAATTAATTTTTATATTTCCCTAATTAGTATATCAATTGATAATATATTTCCTTGATCTTCTCTTCACCCAGTGATATTCTCCTTCTACATTAAAGAAATATAATTTCTAATATTTGATATTTTCCATATTTAAATGACTAAATAAAAACATTCTCTTCTATATTTATACCAACAATAGTAGCGTCCATATGCAGCATTTTTTTTCTTATCAGCTTATGTTTTTCGTAAGAATCATCTTATTGATTCGCCATGTATCGTATTTTCATAAATCTTGTTTAAGCTCAATTTCTCCAAAATATTCAAACAATTCTTGTCAATCATATTTTTTCCAGTATTTAACATCTAAATATCCAAATTTTCCATTTAAATATATCATCCCAGTATTTTCATATTTCATATACTGTATTATAAAGATACTATACTACATATCTATCATAACATCTATCCATAACATCTTTCTAGTCAATTTATATTTCACTTCTATTTGTAAAAATTAGTTAAATCACTATATATCCTTTCTTTCAGAGTTCTTATTAAGCCTAATTGCCCCTCAATATTTCAATCATTCCTTAATCCTAAATCTTTTCAAACTTAATTTGTCTTTAAAATTCAAACTTTTCCTTTACTTACTCTTTCCCTCCCACCCCCACATCGACATTTTTTGCTTGCCTACCACCAGGGCAGATCACCCACCACTTCCGCAGTGTAGAAATGGATGACTTCATCCTCTTTCCCATCCCGGCCCATTGAAATACACCCACAGCCATTTCTCCAGCTTCATTTCAAAAATGCTATTTTCCAATCAAAGCTCTTGTCCTTCAGAGCGGATGGTCTCCGGCATTTCATTCTATTCTAATCAGAGCCCCAGTTTTGATTGGCTAGAGGACCTCACCTGTCCCCTTTGGCTCCAGCTCCAGGTCCTTGTCCTGTGCAGCTGTCACCTCCTGGCCTGAAGGTCTGCTATATTTTCTATTTGGTTTCTTTTCTTTTCTTTTGTAATTGTGCAATTAATGCAACAGTAGTCTGAGCCATCCTTATGTCGAGAAGCTCATAATCCGTTCAGCCATTACATCTGTGGGAAGTCCCCCTCCCACCAGAGAATGAAATATTTAGGGGAATATTAAAAGAGGCAGAATATTATATTTTCCCTAAAGGAGAAGGGCACCATCTTCTTAAAGGCAGAAAGAGGCTAGTCTTTAGGAATGGAGATTTTGTATTCCATTCAGAAAGACTGGGCCACACTATTCATAAAGAAAGAATAGCCAGCTAAATAAGCATCACAATAGGCAAGGCCAAACTGACAAGATTAGTTCAAACAAACAAAACACCTAGGATTTGCATTTCTCCTCTTGCCTGTAGAGCCAGTCCATAGCCATCTATGTGACCCCATAAGAATCTGGCAACAGCTATTAAAATATTAAAAGATACATTCTTACACAGGAACAGGCAAAGCCCCAAATAATGTATAAAAACCCACCTACTCTCAACTCCATTTTGTCAGCCATCCCAGAAACATGCTACTGCCATTTTAGTTTCTGGATACCAAATAAACAGAGACCTTCTTTCCTGCAGCCCTCTCTCAGCAGAGGGGGAGGGATACAACATCATCTATCTCCAGTCTACAACACAGTCCTTTCAACAGTTCCAAGAAGACTCCACACCCATTTGCACTATTCAGGTGACCCTGACAGATAAGCCTCCAGGGGCTTCAACGACTCGCTAAAAGAATGCAAATGACGGCTTCCGGTTTGTGATCACGGTGCTGGCGGACTTTCAGAGTGATCGCTCTCTCCGCTGTCCGGTTTTTCTCCCGCCGGGGGAGCCAGAAAAGGGTCAAAAGTCGCCCTAGAAAGGCGACGAGCGTAAAGAGGACCTCTGAGTGATCACGGAAGGGCAGCAGCCCTCCCGACTGATCCCGGGCAGTTCTTTGGACCGACAGGGAAAAGATTGGCCATTAACATGGCCCATCACCAAGCCGCTACCAGCCAAGGCCAAAATCACTAACAAGCACTTTTGAAAGCATTGCGGAAGAATTGGGTGTGATCTTACCTTCTTTGTATCCCAACTATTTTCCTGTAAAAAGCCTCTTGAAATTTCTTCCCCCTCTGAGGAGAGAGGGAAGGGGACATTTTCCCCCACCCTCTAAAATGGCGGCATCTGACTACTTAGGGCAGTGGTGGCGAACCTTTTAGAGACCGAGTGCCCAAACTGCAACCTGAAACCCACTTATGCATCTCCTGGTGCCGGGGGCGTGGCCACCAAGTTGGCGTGGCCCAGTGGGCATGGCCACCGAATGGGCGTGGCTATGGTAGTCATGGCAGCGTGGCTGGGTGTGGCCAGGGTGGGCGTGGCCACCTCAATGTTGCTCCTGGAGAGAGATGCCTGTGGGAGCCAGGCAGGATTGGGGGCGATCCAGGGGTTCTGTGGCGGGTGAGGCAGTGGGTAGGAGGCTTGTCCTGCAGGGTGAAGTGAGGCAAGGGAGGGGGCAGGGCAGGGGTGCCATTGCTGTGGGGCAAGGCAAGGTGAGGCAGGGGCTAGGGCAGGTTGCAGACAAAGGGGGGCTCCGGTGAGGAGGAGGTGGAAGAGAATTTAAGCAAGCTTAGCAACCAGAGTGGGGATCCCCCCCAAAAAACAAACGTGCTTTGTGGGTAACCTCAAAGCACGACAGAAGAGACCAAAACCTGCTGCAACCACCCAGCAGATGGGAGGGAAATTAAAAACCAAACAGCTCCCCCCCCGCCAATCCTCAATGAAAGCCTCGGACAGAGGGAAGAGCGCGGGCAGGCAGGCGTCTTGCTCAGCTGATGGCTTGGAGAAGGGTAGCTACACCCCCTCCCCAATGCTGCCCTCTCACAAAAGCAGGATGAAAACTCCAAAAAGCAACAAGGAAAAAAAGTTAAAACAGAAGAGTGCCTCGCGATTGTTTTCTTCCCCACTTCCTTCTAGCTGCAGGCTAAATATGTAAAGACCACAAAAGAAAAAACTTGGCTTTCTCTCGTTTTAATTCAGAAGGAAGGAATGGGAGGATTGGGGGATTGTTTCAAAGGAAGGGAAAGAGACGCTGAGGGAGCGCAGCAGGAGAATGGCGATGGCACAAGGCTTCTGGCTATGCAGGGGGGCATTGGGGCGCGTTCTTTTTAAAAGAGCAAAACGAGGCAAAAAGTAAAAATCCCCCACTCACTCCACCTCCCAAAAACACAATAATGGAACTTTCAAAGATACAATTTTTTATTGAAAAGGAAAAGTTTGCATTTGAATAAACCTTTATTATCAAAGTATAACATGCAAACAGTGAGATTGGCTGAGCCTCCCTCCGTGCCCCCCACAACTCACAGTGACTACAAACCCCCAACTTATTACACCCTATGGCATGCTTTTAAAGAATTAATGTGATTTTTGCTATTGTATGCCTGCTGATAACTTATCTACCCTTGGCTCATAGTCTGTAATTTTGAGAGCAACACATGCAGCGCTCAGGTCATCTGTTAGTCTGCTTCTGGTGTCAGATTTTATATAATTCAAAGCTGAGAACAGCTGCTCACAGGCGTAAGATGATCCAAACAAAGTAAGGAAAGCAATCCCAAGTGCTTTCATGGATTTAAAATTATCTGGCAGAGAATTCCACACTTTGAGGATTTCGTTCTCAGCACTAACTGTGCTGTCCTTTGTCATCCTTTCCATCTTCTCTGGTGTTTCATGCAAGTCACAGAATTTATTTTTCCAGATAGTATTTTCCTGAAATTCCAGTAGCTCCATTTCTAGATTTCCTAAATCTAACCATTCTAAGCAGGAAAGATCAAGTTCTTCAAATTTGGCTTTATCTGGAGAAGTAAGAAAACACAGGGTTGTCTCCATCTTACGGAACTGTGAAAATCTGTTACTAAAATTTACCTTTTCAGCTGCTACAGCTGCTACAATTTACCTTTTCAGGTGCTACAGCTGCACGAGGCGGGGTGGGCTGCGAGGTGACGAAAAATGCCAGCGCCAGCGGGGTGTTCCGGGGCCGTTGGGCCGGGCTCTTCGGCCTCGGCCTCATCTCACCCAGTGGCCGCCGCCTCATCTGCTGCGGCCAATCAGCCCAAGTTCGGCGGCAGGCCAGAGATGGCGCGGGGCGGGCTGCGCGAGGCGGGGTGGGCTGTGAGGTGACAAAAAATGCCGGAGCCGGCAGGGTGTTCCGGGGCCGTTGGGCCAGGGTCTTCAGCCTCGGCCTCGTCTCCCCCGGTGGCCGCTGCTTCATCCGCTGCAGCCAAGCAGCCCAAGCTCAGCGGCAGGTCAGAGATGGCGTGGGGTGGGCTGCGCGAGGCGGGGCGGGCTGCAAGGTGACAAAAAATGCCGGCGCTGGCGGGGTGTTCTGGGGCCGCTGGGCCAGGCTCTTCGGCCTCGGCCTCATCTCCCATGGTGGCCACCGCCTCATCTACTGCAGCCAAGCGGCTCAAGCTCAGCAGCAGGCCGGAGACAGCACGGGGCGGGCTGCATGAGGTGGGGCGGGCTGCGAGGTGACGAAAAATGCCGGTGCCGGCAGGGTGTTCCAGGGCCATTGAGCCGAGCTCTTTAGCCTCGGCCTCGTCTCCCCCGGTGGCCACCACCTCATCCGCTGCGGCTGCAGCCAAGCGGCACAAGTTCAGCGGCAGGCTGGAGACAAGGCAGGGCGTGAGGTGATGCAAAACGTACTGCTTTCGCTCGTGCTCTCTTGCTTTCGCTTTCTGCTGCGTGCTCTGAAAGTTCCCTCTTTTATAGTACCCTGCAGCATGCGCAGAGAGCGCAAAAGAGCTGCGCATGCGCAGAGATCATGAAGCTCTGCGCATGTACGAAGAGAAGGGAAGCAGCAATGGTTCACGTGCCATCAGGGACTGCTCTGCGTGCCGCCTGTGGCACGCATGCCATAGGTTCACCACCACGGACCTAGGGGAAATAAAGCCCTGAAAAGTACAACTAAATAATTGGATTTGCTTCTTTTTGATATTTTGGGACCCCAAAAGTTCCTACTTTCACGGGGATTTGCTACTCTATTTACTTGTAAAAAAAAATGAAAAAGAACTTAAACTGGATAAAAACTTAGCCTGGGATTTGAAAAATATTTTAAATGCTATTGAGGACATCTTGTGGCAAAAGATGGTATAGCAAGTGAATATTCCTGACAAAGAGGCCTGCTCATAGCCCAGATCTATCCTTGGTATTATCTAAAAGAGATTAAAAGCTGAGAGAACAGCTGGGCGATGAAACTACTTTTTACTGTGGAGGTGAATACTTACTGACTTTTGCTTAATAAATAGCCTTCACTAAAGGACCATCTATAACCATGCCAGGAATGGAGGAGGACCAGCAACAAATCTCGGCTAATTATAAACATATACTTGAAAAAAATCTTGAAGCTACTGAGATAATTAAATCTAGACTGAAAGACAAAGGCTCCAGCTTAAATCTACAAAGCGAAACCTTGATTGCAACTAAGAAATTTACAATCCAAAAAACAGAAGCAGAAGAAATTAATACCAAGACAGAGGACTTTAAAGATCAACAAGTACAATGTATTGAATTTTAGACAACCAAACCCTGATTGTAACTAAAGAACCTACAATTCAAAAAACATCGGAAGTGGAAGAAAATAATATCAAGATGGAGGGCGTTAAAGATCAACAAGTACAGCCTATCGATAACTTAGACCAGGGGTAGGCAACCCAAAACACTCAAAGAGCCACTTGGACCATTTCCCACCGAAAACAAAACACTGGGAGCCACAAAACCCTTTTGATATCTAAAATGAAGATAACACTGCATATATCCTTTTTTACCTTTATTATATGTGTGTGTGTGTGTGTGTGTGTGTGTGTGTGTGTGTGTGTGTGTGTGTATATATATATATATATATATATATATATATATATATATATATATATATATATATATATATATATCATAAAGGTAAAAAAGGATATATGCAGTGTTACCTTCATTTTAGATGTCAAAAGGATGTCCCTCCCTCTCTCTCCCTCTCTCTCTCTTTCTCTTTTTCTCTCTCCCTTTCTCTTTCTCTTTCTTTCCTCTCCCTCTCTCTTTCCTCTCCCTCGCTCTCTCTTTCTCTTTCCTCTCTCTTTCTCTCTCTCTTTCCTCTCCCACTCTCTTTCCTCTCTCTCCCTCTTTCTCTCTTTCTTTCCTCTCTTTCCTCTCCCTCTCTCTCTCTTTCCTCTCCCCCCTCTCTCTTTCTCTCTCTTTTTCTTTTTTTTCTCTCTCTCTCCCTCTCCTCTCCTCTCCCTCTCTCTCTCTCTTTCCTCTCTCTCTCTCTCTCTCCCCCCTCTCTCTTCCTCTCTCTGACCTTCTGCTCCCCTAGCAAGCTGGCTTCAAGCTGTTCTCCAACCAGCTGACACACATTCTTATTGGGCTAGCTCAGAGGTAGGCAACCTGGCTCTTCTATGACTCATGGACTTCAACTCCCAGAATTCCTGAGTCAGCATAGCTGGGCTAGCTAGCTCTCTCCTGCCCTTCCTGCTTCCTGCTTCCTGCAGAGACACAGCAAAGGGAGGAGCCCCACCCAAAAAGCTTTTCAGCTCGTGGGAGAACACCGTGAGTCCACTCTCTTTTTTACACACACACACAGAGAGAGAGAGAGAGAGAGAGAGAGAGAGAGAGAGAAGCTCTGTCTCTGTCTCTCTCTGCAAATGGCAGAGGAGGCTGGGAGCTGCAGGGAAAGGCTCAAAGAGCCGCATGTGGCTCCAGAGCCGCAAGTTGCCGACCTGTGACTTAGACAATCACACAACAACTATAAAATTGGACATGATTTACTACTTAAACCAGACGAAACCTGAAGAAGAAGAAGACCAGATCGAATTAGAGCAAATACGGGGATCTGTGCCACCAGGGCGACAACTTAATGATTATAAATGGGCCAGTTTCCTTAGAAAATTGACAATTAGATGGTCTCCTTCAGTTCAAGTAACATGTACAAGAATGAAGGGAGATTTATCTGATGATCTAAAGGCATTGGTATGGAAGCCTGGTTGGCATAAAAAGAAACCTAGAGTTAGATTTAAAAAATGGGGTCTTCGGATTTATTAGAGAGGATCCTAAAGTCTCAATTAATGGGCTAAAGGGATACTTTGAGATGAAGGGAATTTTGATTATTAGATTTTAAATATTGTTGGAAAATAATAAAAAAACAAAGGATTATTTGGCTTACTATTGAGGACTTAGATTTATAAGGGAAATGAAAATTAATTATCAGGAAATAGCTTTGAATTATTGTTTAGCCCAGATAACACAGTTCATAGATTTGAGATAATAAAGAATAGTCCATTGTTGTGGTGATGTACTAAGGATGAGAAATAGAAAATGTTTATGAAATAAAATAAGAATATATTTATGTAAGTAATATATGTAATTTAGATAGTATAACTTTTATGTAGTGAAATAAAGGAAATTTGGGCTACCCGAAAATTAAATATTATGGGTATTAAAGGTTAAATTGGACTATTGCAATTAAATATTAAAATTAGGTAAAACTTAAAAACAGGACATGGATATGGATATGTACAGTATAAGCAAACATATTGATAAGTGTTTTAACTGAGTTTGATATAATTAGAAATTTACTAGCTTGATTATGATATAGCAAATGTTAAGGCAGGGGTATCAAACTCAATTTCATTGAGGGCCGCATCAGCATTGCGGTTGCCCTCGGGAGGGACGGGGATGTGTGGCCAGGGTGTGTGTGGCCTACTGGGTGGGTGTGGATGGAGTGGGTGTGGCCTACTGGGTGGGTGTGGCCAGCTCTACATCGTTCACTTCGATGGTGTCTGTGGGGCCTGGGCAGGAGTGGGACAGATCTGAGGGTCTCTGGCAGAAAGGGGTGGGACCAGGACAAGTGCCAAGGCATGGTCCACTGGAGGAGCCTTACTGTTCCTCTCAGGCCATGTGGGGGGGGCTGGATGGTGGTGCGGGCTGCCCGGAGCCCTGGGCAGCAGAGGTCAAATGCCCAGCCTGGCCCTCGAGCACCCGCAGCACCAGGCCCTGCCCTACTTCCCCAAGGGGGCGCCCAGCTGCACTTACCACCTCCTCAAGGCTGCTGCTGCTGTGCTTGCTCTCCTTAGCCAGGTTGTTCATGATGGGTACGAGGGCAAAATCAGAGGGAGGCCCATTCCCTCTCCATGGGAGGGGACCCGGCTTTGTATCCAAAGCTTCCTTAGCAATAGGATGGGAGACTCCCAGGCTAGGCCAGGAGGAGGGGGCAAGGGGATGGTGAAAGGGCAGCAGGGCAGGACTAAGGCAGGACTTCCCTCAGACCCTCCCTCTCCTTTCCTTCTTTCCTTTCCTTCCTTCCTAAGTACAGAGTGGTGGGAAAATATTTGAGATGAGGGAGGGAGAAAAACAGGCAAGAAACACAGCTGGGGAGGTATCACCCTTCATGAGGAATGAAGAAATGCACCATTGCCTGGAAATGGCCAGCACATGGCCCTCACCTACTTCACATATCTGGCTTGGTGAGCTCTGGGGGAGGGGATGCCATGAGCAGCGTGAGAGTCAACGTTACCTGCGCAATGCCACCCAGCCCCCAGCCTGCCCGGTCTCGGCAGGTAGCAGGGCGCTCTCCTCACAGCGCTGAGAGGCTGAGCCAGGTGGTGCGAAGCTCGCCAGCTTTGCACCTTGCTGCCTGCTGAAACTGGGCAGTCTGGGGGCTAGGCAACATTGCACTTCTCATCAGATTCGCACCACCCAGCTCAGCCTCTCGGCACTGTGAGGAGAGTGCCCACTGCCTGTCAAAACCCCTTCCCCAGAGCCCATCAAGCTGGATATATGAAGTAGGCCAGGGCCATTTGCTGGCCACTTCCAGGTGATGGTGCATTTATTCATTCCTCACAAAGGGTGACACCTCCCCAGCATGCACCCAGGAGGCGGGGCCGATGCGGCAGGGGCTGGTTCCTTGCTGTTTCCAGATGGCCTTGTGGAGCTAAGACTCCACCCTTTCCCCAAAAAATATAGCAAAAAGCAAAAAACTCCTCAATTCCATTCCTGTCCAAATATACGAAATGCACAATAATACACATTTGCAGAAAGTATGAACACTTCACTCACCATGTAGCTGCTGAATGCCAAGGAATCCCTGTCTACTATAGCAATTAGCTGATTCATAGTCTGATGAAATGGGGGTATGAGTTGCCTCATAACTGGGTCCAGGTCCTCAAATTGACATTTTCCATATGTCATTAATCCCACCATGCAACCAAATGTGAATGTGTTTCAGCATAGATTGCCACCACAAAATTGTACATTGGCTCCCAGCCGCCTGGGCCAGGGCCAAGGCAGCGGGGGCCGTTCCCTCACTGTTTCAAGGATGGCTTTGCGGGCCACATGAAACCACTTCACGGGCCACATCCAGCCCCGGGCCTTGTGTTTGACATGTCTGTGTTAAGGGAAATAGAGAAGGAGTGTTAGACGATGCAACCTGAGATATGTATTAAAGATGTTATTATTGAATTATTGACTAACCCAATCACCATATTGCTTTCCAAATACTCAGTTGTAAAACTGGAAAACTAATAAAAATGTATTTAAAAAAGAATGCAAATGACCAGCTGTCTGCAAGGAGTATATAAATCCTACCATTCCCCACCATCCAGTCAGAGCTGAAGAAGCTTCTTGGATAAGAAGCGAAATGTCTTCAAAGAAAAAAACAAGAAAGTCCAGTTGCCTCATGAAAAAAGCATCTTTGGGACAACCATGACCTGGATGACTGAGAATCTCCATAGAAATTTATTATGAAAACAAGTACTGTAGTTTCATGTGAACAAAAGGCTCAGTAATACCTCTCTTTCTCCTCAGAGGTCTGCTTCGGAAGTTTCATAGCATCCTGTAGAGAACACAAATACATATTTAGGCTATTATTTTAGGGAACATGGGATAGGCATGGAGGGTGAAGCTAAGATAGAATCCCAGAACTTATTTTCACCTTACCTTTCATATGCACTCCACCCTTTCCCCAAAAAATATAGCCTTCATCAAGCAAAAAGCAAAAAACTCCTCAATTCCATTCCTGTCCAAATATACGAAATGCACAATAATACAGATTTGCAGAAAGTATGAACACTTCACTCACCATGTAGCTGCTGAATGCCAAGGAATCCCTGTCTACTATAGCAATTAGCTGATTCATGGTCTGATGAAATGGGGGTATGAGTTGCCTCATAACTGGGTCCAGGTCCTCAAATTGACGTTTTCCATATGTCATTAATCCCACCATGCAACCAAGTGCTGCTCCCTAGAAGGAGAGACCTGATCATCTGAAAAGCTTTTGCCACACAGGAGAGAAAAAAAAGATGTCTATGCTTTCCTAATTTCACTGATCACCAAGAGGCAGGGACTTTTTATGTTACATCAAAATACTGGAAAGATGGTGAAAAATCTAATAGGACCCTGAAGGAGAAAAACTGCTTGGGGGGGAGAGGGGAGGGGGAGAAGGAGGGGGAGAGAGGGAGGGGGAAGAGGAGGGGGAAGGAGAGAGGGAGAGAGGGGGGAGAGAGAGTTCCTTACTTGTGCACTCTGGGCACCTTCCCTAACCCTTGAACCCTCTTGCACCCTGGCACATCCTTCCCAGTCCACTCCTGATCCTGACATTGGTGTTGTGTCTTTCCAATACATTGCATGTCCACCACATATGGTAGAATGTTCCTTCTGTCTTGTGGTATTTCCAGCACCGATTACCATATAATTTGACTGCTTTGGCCATTATTTATGGAGTTGTATACCATCTGTAAAATGTTTTCCACCAGTTTTCTCTCAAATCATAGCTTCTTCAAAAAGTCTTCCCATTGTTTTATTGAGACAGTGTCTTTGAAGTTTTGCATCCAATTTAATATAAATACTTTCATTTCTTCAGACTCCATAGCAGAACTAATTAGAAGGTTATATCTTGATTCTTGATAAGGATTTCAAATTTTCTTAATGTTCCTCATTTCTGAGGTCAGATTTTATTCTTCCAGAAATGTGTAAGTACATCAAATTCTTCCTTTGTCTTTAGTCTATTTCCATCTTTGTACATGTAATTATACTTTTCTTACTGTAGTTATATCCAGCATGAAAAAGGCTAATGGTGAAATTATTCAGCATTATTTTCCTTGAAGAGTTCTATACTTTTGTCAAGCTTTTTTTTATAATTTGCTTTTCAGGTTGTGTTCCTCTTTTATGTCCTTGTACCATATGGAGTCCAATAGCTAGGCAAGCTCCTTCCAATAGTAACAATTTGCTGTCAAACAGTTTGCTCTGTTTAAAATTTGGAAGAGCAAGGTCACATCTGTTTTTTTAAACTTGTATGATGTTTTATATATCAAACTAAAAAAGTTTAATAACACAAAACATATACACACCAAGCTTTCGTCGGAATCCTTCCGACATCGTCAGGGTTACGTGCCAGTCCATGGGAGAGCCCCTTCATAAGCCGCCCATCATCTGCGCCCGGCTCCTGGACCTCGTCACCGGTCCCAGGCGATTGGGCTGCGCCTTAATTGCAGCTTTCACACGGGTGGCTAATCTTCTCCTGCCTCCCCTGCCTATGTGTGTGGCGTTGTTAGCTGCCTCTGCCTGTGGCCTTGGGTCCGGCGCGCTCTCTCCCCCCCTTTTTTGATCGTACAAACTTTCCGTATCCTCCAATTCCTTCCCCTTCCCATCCTCCTTGCTTTGCTGCGTTGACGGCTCCGCTGCCCCCTGCTCCCTATCCCCCCTCTTGTCCATCCTCCTCGCTTATAGTCCGGTTGATACCCTCCGTTCCCTGGGGCCCCTTTGCTACCCTCCTCACCCATCCCTTTAGTTCCATCCTCCTCTCTTCCACCTCCACTCGGCTCTCGTTCCCCACGTTGTTGCTCCGCCCTTCCTCCATTCCTTCCCTCCCCCCATCTCTATTACCTGTCATACTGGCCCCGCTGTCCCCCCCCATCCTCCACCACGACATACTCCCTATCCTCTTCCTCTCCTCTCTGCCCCTCCTTTATACGCCAGTTGTTGTCCCTTGCTCCATGGGGCCGCCTCCCCTCTCTCTTCTGCCCTCGCCTAACCTCCATCCTCCCCTCTTCCACCTTCACACCCCCCTTGCTCCTGCCAATGCCATCTCGCACCCCTTCCACTTCCTTCCTCCCCCCATCTCCGATGCTCCCAACCTCCGTGCCAGCCCAGGCGCTCCCATCACTCTCACCCCTCTCTCCACCGGCCTCTCTTCTACTCCTGAGTCGATGGGATCGCCCCTCCAACCCCCTCATTTCTCTCTCCTCCACCCGATCTTCCCCGTGGCCGTCAGTCCAACTGCGCACCTCCATCGCTGCCAACCAACCCTTCACACCGTTGTCCATTCCTTCCCCCCCTCCTCTCTGTTGCCTATAATCTCCATGCTAGCCCTACTATCCCCCCCATCCTCTACCATGACGTGCTCTCTATCCTCTTCCTCTCCTCTCCGCCCCTCCTTTACACGCCAGTTGTCGTCTCTTACTCCATGGGGCCGTCTCCCCTCTTTCTTGTGCCCTCGCCTGATCTCCGTCCTCCCCTCTTCCACATTCACACACCCCTCGCTCCTGCGACTTCCGTCTCATATCCTTTCCCCTTCTTTCCTCTCCCCGTCTCCGATACTCGCAGCCTCTGCGCCAGCCCAGGCACTCACGCCACTCTCGTCTCTCTTCCCACGAGCTTCTCCTCCATTCCTGAACCGATGGGATCGCCCCTCCAGCCCCTTCCCTCCTCTTTCATCCCCCCGGTCCTCACCGTGGCCACCAGCCCAATTGCGCCCCCCATCACTGCCAACCAAGCCTCCCCACCGTTGTCAATCAATCCAACCTTCCTCCTCCCCCCACTTTCGCTGTTTTCTGTCTCCGTATCGTCTCCGGGCCTCCAGCCATCATCCTGCTGCTCTCGTTGGTACGGGCGGTTCGTTTCATGGCAGCGAGTCGGTCCGATCCCTCTCCCGTCCCTCAGGTATTTCCGGGTCGTTGTTGCTCCTAACCGGCCCCTCTCCTCACTCTCAGCCTCTTTCTGCCTCCGATCCTCATCTTTCACCTGGGTGCCCCAGGGATCACCAGCGGGGCAGCCCAGAGTCCCCCTCAGGGATGCCCTTCCCCTCCGACTCTCCAGGGGTGGGGTGCGGGGGTGTGGTGAGCTCTCCAAAGCGTCGGTTACCGATCTTCTATCTGCCTGCGTCCTCCTCGTTTCCTCTATGGGGGTATGCTGCCCGGCCTTCTGCCATCCGCGCCGGGACAGGGGGTCGCCAACACTCCACGCCTTCAAGGTTAGATGCGCCGGGCACAAGTCAATGTGCCGGTTGATGGAGTCACTATTAGAGAGCCAGGCCTCCTTAAGTAGCCGGCCCCCTTTTGTGTTATCGCTGGCTAGGACACGCACATTGTCGAAATCAAAGCGATGTCCAGACTCCGCCATATGCATCCACACCTGGGAGCGCTGTTCGGTCTATGGGCCACTTTCACCTTATAAGGTGCCAGCAGCCTGGCCGTTGCCTCTGAGACATTGCTGATATACGGGAGAGTAACCCGGGTCTTAGACACTTAGCTCTAAGAAAGGAAAACTCCCTGATGCTATTTGTGCAGATGGGAGGCGCAGGAGGGAGGCGGTTGCTGTCAAAGACCCAGCGTCTGGAACGTGCTTAGTCATGGCCGGCCCAATAACGAGGTCAAGGAGCCCTGCGCACACGCTAGTCAAACTATAAGAGGGATTCTCCCACGGACCGGCATCTTGAGCCCTGATGATGTCAACAGATGCCGACGAAAGCTAGGCGTTTTATTAGGCAATTTTAATATTAAATTATTTTATTATATTCCCTGGTGCTCGTGTTTGCTCACTGGTTTTAAATATGGATTTACCTAGGGATCACATTTTTAAAGAAATTTTATATATATATATATATATATATATATATATATATATATATATATATATATATATATACACACACACACACACACACACACACATACATACATACACACACACACACATACATACATACATACATATATATATGACTTACTGAACCTCATAGCTTTGTATGGAAAAGGAATGAATTCATAGTTGAAAAATAAAAATTAAAACATCTTGGTCTAAAAGAGTGATGTAGTGATATTCTGGGAAGAAGTAATTGCACGTAACAATCTGATTTTGAGATATTTGTTAATATTTTTGGATATCCATATTATTTTGAACTAGAGGTAGTTCTCATTTAATAACTGCTGCAGTTAACAACAGTTCACAATTAAAATGGTGATGAAAAATTACCTTCACAGATCTGTAAAGAAAATAAAAGCTGAAGGAAGATCATAAGCAAAGTAAGAGTTTCATTGATTGAATTAATTTCTGGTATTTGTGTGTCTCTGGCTCATACTCAGGGGCTGATTCCAATGTCATTTGGTTGGCAGATGGAGAAGGAACCTTTTAGCTACACTCAACAAAACATACAGGATAAGTAATTTCAGGGATTATCAAAAGCACTCAGTATTGGCTGAGAGCAATTTATTTTCAAATTTCAAATCTTGCTGGTAGAGCTCAGCATTACTGTATAACACCATTACAGGAGAAGTCCTGTATGGAATCACTATTTAGGACAGTAGTTTTAAAATGAGATATTGAAGTAGCTACATACCAGAGATGATATTGCTGCTGATACTGATCCTCCTCCAGGAGCAGCTGATCTTGCACCAACTTTCTGCACAAAGGTGTGAAGAGACAAAGACACCAGACTTCCCTTTTCTCTGTCATCCTCCACTATGTCCCTTCCGAAAGTAAAAAAGCATTTGAAAAAATCACTTTCACAAACTATAAAATGCTGTGGGGTCCTTGGTGCTTTCTGAGCTTGGGGGTTTTCTTGCAGATATTTCATTGCCAGACTAGATAACATCATCGGTGCACCTAGACCGGTAATGCAAGAAAACCAAGTTCAGAGAACACCAAGGACCTCACAGTTCATCCCTGAGGTACAAATATTCTCTTCTATTGATACTATAAAATACTACTGACAAAAACAAAGTGAAGTCAAGAAAGGAATGTATTCAGACATCTTTCTGCCAGATATAAAAATACAGATTCTTTGGATCAGGAAATGATCCAAAGCAACAGAGGTTATTTGAACTAAAGAGAGTAAAGAACTAAAATGAGGACTAAAGTATAGTAAAGAGAGACATCTATACTATACATTTTTTTGGCTCATTTGGATTTTGAGTTTCCCAAGCAAAAGCAGACCTCTGGGGATCATAGTGTTATGTGAATTAAATAGTACTTAATTAAATTAAATAATTATTTAATTAAATCTTAAACATGCGCAACACATATTTGCATAATTGTAAACTGGAAATGAAATAATTTGCATCTTTTAATTTGTGTTTAGAATACACATTTTTGGGAAACTTGGCCATTCTTCTGAAAAAGTTAAGAATTAGCAGACAATGTTTGTTTTTCCAAATTGCATTTTTATCTCTGGCTCCATAACTTAATACCTCCCTTGATGCTATCCATATATAATAGCAATAGCACTTAGACTTATATACCACTTCACAGTGCTTTACAGCCCTCTCTAAGTGGTTTACAGAGTCAGCGTATTGCCCCCAGCAATCTGGGTCCTCATTTTACCGATCTCGGAAGGATGGTAGGCTGAGCCAGTGAGAATCAAACTGCCAAACTTCTGGCAGCCGGAGTAGAAGTAGAAGTAGTAGTATACTGCATTCTAACCACTGCGCCACCACAGATCTTATGGATAAAAAGCATGCTAAGGACTCCATAACATGACACATAATATGACCTCATTATATTACAAATCCATATATCACCCATCCAGCCAATGTCTTCAGACATACATTATCACCATACAACTAACTGGGAGAAAATGAAAATATCCATACTCAATTATGCGCTTCTTAGGACTGAATGGAGACAAAGAATCCAAGCCCAATCGATTAATTACCTGAGATTCAAAAATACAAATTCATAGATGATTATCTTATTAAACAGAAATTGACATTTGAAACAGATGAGGGTTTTCTGTTCCTTATTTTTCAGTTCACATTACACTGAGCAAAGCACCATCGAGACAGATACTGGAACAGTAGCCTGGATGTTGCAGATCTGTAACTACTGATTTCATTGTTTTGAATCTGTCCAGTGCAACCTGTTCCATTTCTTCATGAAATCCATGTGACAAGCAAGTAATCCATACCTGGAAAGTCACAATGTGTTCACCCTGAAAACTATTGCCCACTTGAGCTGTTAGCAACCTTTAATGGATCAGGATCTCGAATGGAAACTCAGAATGGATAGGTAGGAAAGGAAAGTCTTAGGAGCTCGGAAATACAAGTTTCAGATCTGGTCTCTCTACTACAGATCATATTTTAGTTTTTCCTCATCTTTTGACTAAGAAATAAATCAGCAAATCTAAATCTTGCATGCACCCTTTGTTGACTTTAGAATTAGACTGTTAGAAATACTCAGAAACAGTGAGATTACCGGGTATTTTCTTTAGCTCATTCGAAAACTATATTAGAATTAGAATAGGATGCAATTCACATGCCCTAAATTTCTACCCTCCAAAAATAGCTGCTTTAAATATTCCACTTTTGCTTTTGTTATTGCTAAAATCTCCAGTTGTTCTCAGATAGTTTGATGAAGTTTTTCAGAGAAAATATCTAGTAATCATTTTTCAGAAAATAAAAATAATCTCTTTTGCCAAAAACCTAAGAAATTGAGGTGAATAATACATGGGCAAGAGGTTGAGCAGGTTGAGCAGTATCTGGCTATGGCCATCTGGGAACAGGGTCATGGAAAGCACATATGGATTTTGTAATCATAGTACAAAAAGTACTTTAACAGGTTTAAATTCTTATGCATCAAATATCAAAATGTGACTGTCAGCGCTGCAATAATTGAGAAACTATAGCCATTTTACCTTTTGGTTTCCTTGTGCTTTTTTCTGTTATTTGGGATTCTGAGATGTAGAAAGGGGGAAGGGGGAAATGCTTGAGCATTTTCTGTTAGTCATAACATTTGCAGCTGGGTGAGGACCAAGGTCAATGTTAGATAAAGTTTTGGCGGGTTGAAAAGTTGGGAGGAGTTTTAGAATAATTGGTGAATGTAATTTATGACAGCCTTTCTGGGGTGGGAATTGCAACTTGTTACTTTGTATGGGGGGGGAGGGAACTTTAGTCTTGGGTTCAACTATGTACATGCCGATACTTTGTTTCCTGAATAAAATGTTCTTTGAGGAATAAATCTTTGCCTTGAAGTTCTTTTAAAAGGTTTCATCTATCGGAACCATGACAGTGACATTCTAGAACAATGATGTGGTTCACTCGAGGCCTAAGCCATAACTCACAATAATGATTTACTAGATAAGCCACAGTTAACTAGATTTACACAACATGATAAAACCAAACAAGCCACATTATGATTTACCACAGTGTGTGATCCAATTCTCTAGAAAGGTATGTTAGGTAATAACAAAGGAATAAAAAGTATCTTCAATGTAAGAGAAATTAAAGCAAAACCATTCACTGCAGTTTGAATTATTTTTGAAAAGGTAATGAGCATCCAACAATGCATTTTATAGGACCCATGAGATTTTCTTATTTTTCCATTATATAAAACCAAGATATAAATGGATATCAAAAGTTACCAGTCTAATTTTATGCTCCTCTTCAAGGATGAAGATATTTTCTTTCTTGATATAAAATTCTGCCACATCTAACATGGCCTTTTTAGGAATCAGTCCCACTAGTTGAGATCCTACCACTGGCAGATTGAGATCCTAGAAATAAAACCAGACATTTTATAGTTAGCCTACAGTCCAAGAAGCCCCAGGAGCCATGTCCATAGAGGCTGAGGCATTAGATTTGGATCAGGAAAGTCCTAGAGTATAACCCAAAATGTAAGCAGCTACAGTCAACCTCAGAGCATTCCTTCTAGCAGATCTACCCAGAACTGTTTTTCACTGTTTTAGCTGCTGTATTTATATACATCACTCCAATAACATCACTAGTTTACAACTATTGGAATATTTCATTACCACAACATTGTTACCCATTATTGCCATATTGGTATATATTTTTCAAGTATTGTCGAAAAGTTTCCATTGGTGACTTATAAATATAACTTATTTATTAATAAGTTTTCCATTTTCTCCATATACATACATTCCTTTGGAAAAAAGAATATTTGACTCATGTATATATCTTCAATATGAATTCATTGTTTTTCTCTGTATGGAATCATATGTACTAAATGTCCTAAACTTGATAATATAATTTTAAAGATTGTGTCCTCCATCTTCTCTTTTCTGGGGACCTACCTAATATTGAGTCACATAGGCAAGCACTGTTTTGTATTTGCCAAACTCCCAATGACACTGCATGATTGAAGTAAAATCAGGAATATTTGTATTAGGGACATATCAGACAAAAAGTATCAGAATTCTCTGATATGATTTTATTATTCAGGGGAAAGCATCAATTAAATAAAGTCATGATTGGCAGTAAATGTATATTGGCCCATGGCACCTGAAAAATTAAAACAGATATAGCTAAATTTCCTTTTTGTTCTATGCCTTTAATTTGGTAGGAGTTCACAATTTCTTACACCATTTATCTGGAAAAAAGACAAGTGTAACTTAGATACAAGCCACTGATATACAAATACAGACCTACTGTACATTTATAGTATGTATCTTTCACTTGTTTTGCCATTTCATAAATATTAGGAGATACAGACAAGCAAACAGATTTTATGTGGATTTCTAACAATGAGGTCTTACTTGTTAAACCAGGATAACAAACTTTTCTTGACATATTAAAGGATATTAAGACCATTATTGCTTGGCAGTTATAGGCTAACTTTTTTAATTCTTCCAAATGTTGTTATCTTACTGTAAGGTTTTTCAGCTCAGAATCCTAATAAATCCCAATGAGACTCTGAACACCAGGCGTCTGAATAAGAACTCAGCTTTATTTCTTTGATCAAAGTTATAGGCTGGGCACTCTGCTCTCCTTTAGACAGCAGAGAGAAGAGGGCACCTAATCAGAAAAGTTTTTGCTTTTTATAATACATATCACAAGGTTCCTGCACATCTAAAAAGTTCCTTTGAATCTCCTTATCTATCCTAGCATTACATTTCTGCCTCTCTAAGCTTGAACACACAATAGCTCAATTAGCCCATTAACTTTGTTACTTTGAGAGCTGTTACATTTTAAAGCCATGGCAGGGAAGCTAGGAGGGAAAGATTTACCATCCAAGGAGAGTGTGGGATGGGAAACTAGCAAAGCGTTGCAACTTTTAGCTAGGCTTTCCCTTGAAACAACACAGTTTAAAGTAACAGAAACATTTTCTATCTCTTTGCTCATACAATGGAGCACATACAGAAAGCAAGCAAAAATACATGAGCAATAGCTGCGGTATGTTATACAAGATTGATTATACATAAAAAATTATATTCTGAAAGATTATACTTGGCTTGATCTCTACATTATGTTACGTTACGTTATGTTACGCTACTTTACGTTATTTATTAAACTTGTATCTTACCCATCTTACCAGAAGCTACTCTAAGCAAAAAATACTGGGGATACAATGGAGGGATTTATGATAATAGAGTGCAAACCAGACCTTCTAGATTAGTAGCAGCCCCCGTCCTTTTGGGCACCAGGGACCGGTTCCTTGGAGAGAGTTTTTTCCATGGACCGGAGGGGACATGGTTTCACATGCTGCCTGCATCGCGCGGATGGGGCTTCCCTTGTTTGCGCTGGCCAGTTGCTGGCATGCCATGGCCCACTAGCCATATAATTTTCAGAAAGATCGAGGAAATGCCTTTACTTTCTAAGTGACAAGAGACATTCTAAAACTAAATGAACTCAGCAGTGAAATAGCTGCAACATGGCCAGAATCTGTAAAGCTGTGAAACCTAATTTGCCTTAAAAGACTACACAGACAAAGGTTTCTTGAACAGACCGCATACATGGAAATACAGATATTTCTCAAGATCTGACCAGGGGAAGCTTGCCCATTATCATGACATAGTGAGGTGAAGCATCTCACCTAACGCCCCCCCATCTCTGCTCTCCCCAATGAATCATTACACAAACGCCTGAGGTGTTGTGGATAATGGGGAGCCTCTGGGGGAGAGGGAGGCTCTTGAAGGTCTAGCACAGGACCAGGCCCACCTACCCTGGCCCTCCCAAGGCCTCCTCCATCCCTGAGAAGCCCCATGCTCCACTTCCCCCTGCCTTGGTTCCCCACATGCTTTTTCTCACTCTTACCGGTCCACTCAAGCCTTAGGCCTGATTCCCATCCCATCAAGCCAAACACCCTCCTCCTTACTTGCCTTTTGAGGCTTTCCAGAGCACTGAAATGGATTGCTTCTTTGTGCAGCTGCATAGTGTGGCTCCCAGAGCAGACAACATTTTATCCTACCCACAAAATGGCAGCTGCATTCAGGTCACTATTGTGTGACCCAGGGACAAACTGCTTCTATTTGCTGCCTTAACAAGAACTGCACAGCTCTGCAGAAGCTTTCTGCAGCATTCAGAAGCCTCTGTACCACTGTGAAGACCTCTTAAGGTAACAAAACAAAGCAGTTTGCCTAGCAGCTGCCATTTTGTCACACCCATATGTGGGCAGGACAAAATGACAACTATGTTGACAATCTGCTTTGGTTTGCTGTCTTAACAAGGTCTGCACAGCACTGCAAAAGCTTTCTGCAGCATTCAGAAACTTTTGCAGCGCTGGGAAGACCTTGTTCAGGCAAAAAAACTGAAGCAGTTTGTCTGGTGACCATTTTGTCCCACAAGAAAGCGGTTTAAAATGGCAGTCACCTCCACGCAGCCGAGGGACACATGGCCTGCCCTCCTTCCCCAACATGAGGTCCAAAGAACTTCAAAAACTAAATGCTATGGATGATGAGCATGTGGGGAGGAGGCCTAAGCACTGTGGAGTCATGGCGGAGTGGGATGGGGGAGAGAGATGGGGAGCATTGCAACATCTCTGTGATTAGTTGTAAGGGCAAATAACCGTAGGGGTGTTGCAGCCATTCAAACTTTGAAGCAGGGTTGTATGTAATTTTGGGTGTCTGTTGTAATTTTGAATGTTCCTTAAATAAACTTAATTGGGGGAGGGGGATAAGTGCTTTCAAACTAGCCAAATTCTATTGTTAAACCTCACAATAAAAGTAATATTACTATCCATGATTTTGATTTCCTGCTCTGGATTACAGTTTTACTGTACATCAGCCTAATCTCAGGTTCATTCAATTGATCATCTTTGTGCTACTCACCTTGGCATCCTTGCAAACTTCTTCATAGACCACATGAAGAGGAGTGGTTTCAAAATCCAACAGATTTGTAGAGACTTGAGCAATGTTTTCCTCATCCAAATACCATCCCATGCCTTGCACCTGTTTCAACCGCCCAGGCTGTAAGTGAGAAACAGAGAAGACTCTGAAAAGCACACAAGTTTTGTACTAGATTCCAATTTGTTGATCTAATGTTTTTTTTTTTTAAAAAGCAAGGCCCATAAATCTGATGTCTGCCTAGCCTTGTTTTGGAGACTTTATTGGAGTGCAGAATAGAAAGATCCATAAGCCTAGGCTTTTCAACCAGTGGTATGGGTACTAACTGTGGTACATTGGCACCTGGCAGGTGGTACGCGACCATCCTAGAAAAGTGGTAGCGGGGGAGGGGAATGAGCTGAACTGGTGGCAGCACCGCACAAGCCTGAGCGAGAGACGGCTGGAGCTGCAGGGCTGTCAGGGCTCAGCGGAAGCGCCAAGATCAGTGCCGCTTTCCAGCTGATCAGCGCTTCTTCGGGGCTGTCAGGGTTCAGTGGAAGCACCAGGATCAGCACCAGGCTCCAGCCGGAGCTCGGCGCTGATCCTGGCACTTCTGCTGAGCCCAGAAGAAGCGTCGATCAGCTGGAATGTTGCAGCATCTCCAGGGTCTTGTGATTCACATTCAGATGCTTGGCAACTGATTCATATTTATGATGGTCACAGTGTCCCAGGGTCATGTGAAGTAACCAAAACCTGCTGCAGCCACCCAGCAGATGGGGGGAATAAAAACCAAACAGCCCCCCACCCCACCCCCGCTGCCAATCCTCAACAGAAATGCTCACAACAATGAAAACCTCGGACAGGAGGAAGAGCGCCGCCGGGTGGTCAGGCAGGTGTCTTGCTCGGCTGTGGCTTGGGGGGCACTTTTTTCAGTGCCATTGTAACTTCGAACAGTCACTAAGTGAACTGTTGTAAGTCGAGGACTATCTGTACTTCATCAGTTTTTTCGTTGTTTTTGGGGGGGGTCATCAAGTTTTTGACACCTTGCTAGGTGACGTAGTACTCGGATGTTGCCATATCCTAAAAGTGGTACAATGGGTGAAAAGGTTGAAAAGCCCTGCCATAAGCCACCCTTCCCTGGAGTACCTGGCTCTTAGTACGGCCCTGCTCCCGAATGTTAAGTGCTATCCGGTGTGCCAGTTCCTTTGTGCACAGCAAATTGATGTTGTATGCAATGAGGAATTTTCGTGCTCCTGTTACCGTGGCTCCCCATCTTGGAACAAAGGTTGCAGGACCAAAATCAGGAGTCCATTCTGTCTTTTTTAGCTTGAGGGAAAGAGAGAAAGTAAAGAATGCTTTTACTTTCATAATATGAACATGCTCTTTACCAAATTTTATAATTTGTTGGGCAATAACATGCTATGGAAATGATTTGACACTGAAGTGATTTCAAAATCAAAAAAGATTGCTCCTCTATGGGATGATAACAATATATTGTATCAAGTCTTGGATATTAGTGTCCTAGACCATGGGTGTCAAACTCACCGCATCACGTGATGTGTCACGACGTATCACGACTTTTTTCGCATTGCCGGAGCTGGGGTGGGGGTGGCCTCCGCATGATGTAACCGGCCCGCGGTGCCGGTAGTTTGACACTCCTGTCATAGACTGAATGTGTTCTAGGTTGCTATGCCTCCATTCTCCATGAGAAATATACTAAAAAGATTTCAGTATATTCTCTGTAGTCTGTTGAACTTGGCATGGACAGTGAGGAGGAAATCATCTTGATTCTCAAACTCTGTTATTTACTAAATCATTTGGAATAATTGTTATCATGATTCTGCATTTCAGATGGATTCAGAGATGAAGACCACACAACTGATATTTCCTATAATTCTTTAAAATCTGCAGTTAGTTTATAGGCTGAAGCACTCAAATAATTTCAGAGGTGTTTGGGGATATTGATATATTTATATTTTAAAAACGTCAAGACTTCATACAGGATCAGTATTGGTGTGAAGACATCAAACTAAAGCAAATTTTCTACTTATTCTGTAATGACATGTTGCACACTATTCAACTGATGGCATCTACTTGTTATCTATGAATCATATATACTATTTAAAAGAAGTTGGGTGTGGAACATACATTAATTTTGCAAACAAAGGATAAAATAAATATCTTAGGGCAGTGCAAAGCAATGACAATACCTAAATAATATCTATGGATACCTGGGAGTTGATATGGGTGAGAAATGTGAAATTTACGCAGGCACAAAATCTACGTGAGAATTTTTATAAGATGTTTTATAGATGGCACATGGATCCTGCAACTATGTCTCGCATTTATGAGAACTATGAATCCAAGTGCTGGAGGTGTGGACAACAAGATGCAACTTTTTTTCATATGTGGTGGACCTGTAAGGTTATTAAGGCCTTTTGGATAAAATTATGGTGGAATTTACAGCAAGTTTTTAAAAGAAGAATTTTCTTTCTGCCTCAGTTGTTTCTCCTAGGTATCACACATAACTTGGATGTAAAAGAAACGAATTTGANGTTTATATTCAAAATAAGCATAGAATGGTGGAATATAAGTTAGGTTTTTAGATAAAAAATTCTTTTTTTATATATATATATATATTCCACCTACTTATGTAGAATAACACTTTGTGGAGTTAGGGATATTAATATAAGGTTACTTTTAGTTGAATAGTATCCTGGGATTAGGTTTGGGAAGTCCGGGTGGGGGGTGGGGGGGGTTTCAATTGTGATGTATTTGTGATGTGTTTTTTTTTCTATGTTGAAAACAATAAAAAAAAATTTGAAAAAAAAAAAAATACCTAAACATATTGATTAGCAAAAAAAATATACAAGAATGAAGTTTGGTTATAGGAGTAACTTATTTTATTAGATCACAACAGAACTACAACAAAATAAATTTAAATTGTAATCTAAAAATATATATTCATAGTTTTGCATGTTTTTATCTATTTTCAGTGGATTTAAATTTGTGTTAGCAGTGAACATATTATTATTACTACTATTATTGAAAAAGAAATAATTAAAATCAAATATAACTTACTGTATAGAATCTTTACAGAAGACTACCCATAGAGAAAAACACATAATGAAATATAATAAAAATTATAAAATCCATTAAAAAGGAAATATTTATGTTTAAGGAAAAAAGGCTTTCTTCTTTCAATCACCTAAAAGGAACTGCCAGTGCTTAGTTACTGATAAAATAGTCAAGAGTTGATGATGTAACTGACAGTTTCTGTCATGCCTCCATCCAAGCCTGACTCTGAGGACAACATGGAGTTCCCTGTTGAGGCCCAGGAGGGGGTGTCTGTGGCTTTGGAGAACTGTGGGGAGGAACAGGCTGAAGCAGGCCAGGGCCCTTCCAGTTTGGAACAGGGAAGGCAGAGCTCAGGTGAGGAGCAAGGCCCCTCCCCACCAGATCCTAGAGTAAGGAGAGCAGAGAGAAGGAGGGAACAACAGAGGCAGGCTCACTTGCTCGGGAGGATAGCGTCACGCCCCACTCCACAAGGCACACCTGGGGAGTAGGTATTTAAGGAGACGCTGTGGGGTGGGGCAATTGCCAGGAACAAACATGAACTCTTGTGATGTGAACTCTTGTACCTGGACTCTTTGTATTTTGGATCAAGTTTGTTTCCTGCTGAGTTCTCCTTGCTGTCCTCAGTTTTGCAGCTTGCAGGTTACAGGCAAGCTGGGCGTGGAAAAGATCATACTGTTTGTTATCTGTTTTACTTTAAAGAACTGTTTAACTCCGTTGACTGTTTTATTGAACTTGTGCCAGCATATGTGGGGGCTGTTGGGTGAACGTTGGCAGTGCTTACAAAGACAATTATTCTGACCAGCTAATTGCTTTGCCTCCGTTCAGGGCCCTGGGTCATCACAGTTTCATTCTTTCTTAGGCTAGCTGCTAGCCACTCAAACCAAATCTGAGCTTCCAGTCTGAAAACATCTGACTAAGAAATCTAAGCCCTGAACAAAGATCCTTGTTCTCAAGACAGTATGACAAATACTATCATCTTACTTTTTCAGGCAGGGCTTCATATTCCCCTGCTCGGATAGCAGGCAAAGATCTTCTGCTCTCCTTCAGAGTTGCTTCAGCATATAGGTACACTGCAAATAAAGGCAAGATTCACTGAGAATTGCTGTCTTGAAATCTGAAGAGCCCTGCTTGCAAAAAATTAATGGTACATCAAAAGAATGTATAGGACGCCTAGTAGCTATACAATCCTGTGCTGCATAATTATTGTTAGCTTCAGGCTTTTGTTATGTTTCTAGTTCGGTGAGGCATTGACGAGGCGAATGGTGCAACAACTCTTTATTCAGTTCACAACAGAAGCAGCCCTAACTTCTGCTTAACCACTATTTATACAGCTCACCACTAGGCGGTAGCCCATAGAATTAAAGCAGTATTTCCCTCTTAAAGACAAGCTAATTAACATGTAGACAGTCAGTCTGGAGCTTAAACAGGTGCAGCTTCTTGGCCATTTCCAAGTAAATTAACCTCAATACATAACAGCTTTGATGGTCCCATTGAGATGTTGAGGGTCCTCCTTTCTCTCAGGAGCCCTTTTATCATATTAATACCCATCATTTGCTTTCCCTGGGCTTCTATCCACAACCCCATATCATAATTTAGAAGGTAGAGCAAAGCTAAAAAAAAAAGTCAGGATTCCATCTCCTAGCCCTTGCTTGGAGAAGATTTAGAGACTGAAAATTGAAATAATTTTACCTATGGAAAACAGGATTGCTTCACTGAAATGGAATTGGTTGACTGAAATGGGGGGGAAGCCTGAATTGGAATGTCCTTTGGCTGATTGCCTAGTCCTAGTGCTTGCATATTATGGATGTAGTAGGAGAACTCTAACGCCATCTCTTGGCTTCACACTTAGTGTTCTCCAGCATTTGAATACTGGCAGCTTCAGAATAAAACTGAGCATTAATTATTGCTCATATAGGGAAAGGAAATAAGTTTTGATAGTCTGTTCAGAACTTCATCACAGCAGAGTAAGAAACTTCCTCAACAAGTCTACATAGAGTGTATCAAGAGCTTTACCCAAATTTGATAGGCATGTTGTCATTGAGCAAGAAAATCACAGACCTTCTTTGGGACTAGAACAAAGGCTTCTTTCTGTGAATGGCAGTGGCGTAGCGTGGGTTGTCAGCACCCGGGGCAAGTAATTTGCGCCCCCCTCCACAGTGGGCGGCGTCGGCGACCCGGCGGCTCGGATCGGATTCGCACAGCCAACACTGCAGAGAGAGTGAGTGAGCCAGGCAGGGGCAGAGAGCTGCGAGTGCGAGCGCGCCCCCCCAGATGTTGCGCCCGGTGCAGCTGGCCCCCCCTGCACCCCCCACGCTACGCCTCTGGTGAATGGTCAATCAGAATTTTAAACTGAAATTGATTAGTGTTGTGTTCTTTTGTATTCCCCCCCCCCTTAATCCCTATGCGCATCCTGATCACCCATTAAGGGTGATTGCCCTTCTCCATCTGCATACAGTTTCATGCCCATTGCTGGTTGGCTAACTAGCAACGGGGTCTTACCAGCCAATGGAATTGTGTGATTACAAGCCAGGGGAATCCCATAAAAGAGGGCTCCCCTGGCCCAGATGCCAGTCCAGATTTACTTTATGCCTTGC
>NW_015386275.1:821629-867020 GCF_001527695.2 Protobothrops mucrosquamatus | reverse complement strand
CCCCCCCCCTTAATCCCTATGCGCATCCTGATCACCCATTAAGGGTGATTGCCCTTCTCCATCTGCATACAGTTTCATGCCCGTTGCTGGTTGGCTAACTAGCAACGGGGTCTTACCAGCCAATGGAATTGTGTGATTACAAGCCAGGGGAATCCCATAAAAGAGGGCTCCCCTGGCCCAGATGGCAGTCCGGATTTACTTTATGCCTTGCGAAAAAACCGAGAGCTGACTGTCACTCGACTCGTGTCTTACTGCCTGCGCGATCTAACAATTAGTCATTGCAGTCTTTCAGACCCAGCTTGTTTCTCCATGACAGACTCACCAGGTACATGCAGTTCATCTGCTAAGCATCTTCCAAAGAGATTAGCAGAATAAATACACTCTTCCATGGTAACGTTCCTCACTGGAATGAAAGGGCAAACATCCAGAGCTCCCATTCGGGGATGCTCACCTGTATATAAAAGCAAAGCATTAAAATGTGTAACAAAAACAGAAATGAGATCATGAATAAAACAGATAAAATATACAGTATGTTTTGTTTTCATTTGTTGGGAGATATTAAATAAACTATACCAGTGGTCCCCAATCTTTCTGGAACCAGGGACTGATTTCATGGAAGACAATTTTTTCATGGACTGGGATATGTGTGGTTTTGCACGCAATTTAGATCCTGCACATGCGCAGATGAAGCTTCACTCACTTGCCTGCCACTTGTGCGGCCTGGTTCCTAACAGGCCAAAGACTGGTCCCGGTCTGCAGCTCAGGAGTTGGGGACCACTGAACTATACTAAAGGACTAAGTTAACATTGAGGATCACTGTCAGGTCTGGGGAAAGTAACTGATTAATCTTTGTGTATTTGCTTTCAGAAACATTAGTTCCAGGTGACATGTGGCATGTCACAAATTCAGGGCCTGCCTTATTAAAAGAAGCAAAGCATGGATATCTTTCTTCTGAAAATTGTTGATAGAGCCCTTTTTTGATGCAAGACTTTCAGCCAATTTGGAGATGATACAAGTTTCTACATTTTTGCATTGGTGTCTATCACATTCGTATGCCAAACAGAGGTGGTCAGTCTCACTGTCTAGTCACAAAATTCACATGCCTTTTACGCCTGTCAATCCATCTTTTGGTCAATATTTGTAAGTGTGGCACATTCCAATTTTCTCAAAAATATAAAGACACACATTGTATAAGGAGGATGGGTTTGCTGGGTAATTTTATATTTATCTTATTATAAAGCCTCCAAGCAGCAATCTGTATAATGTTGCAGTTTATTTTACAATATTTTCATGAGATTCATCAAAGCCATTCAAGATTCCTGCCTGAGCAGTGATTTGAAATTGAGTTCCAAAAGTTCAATCACTGGTCCCTGTGTGGCATTATCTAAAAGGTCAGGACCCAGAGAACTTTCATAGTGAACCATCTAGAGATATGATCAGAGTTATTGCAACACAAAACACCATGCTGCAGCCCTATGTCCCAGACCTTTTTGCTCATACATTGATTCTCACAATTTGTCTCCTCCTCTCTTATTACCTTTATGTTTTGCCATGTCAATGAGCTGAAAAGCAATTTTAGCTGCATTTAGTGCACCCACAACAACATCTTCGGGACTTCCAACAAACGTGTAAACTGTCCGATTAGTGGAAGGGCCTGCATCCACATCCAAGAGGAGGCAACCCTTTGTTTGAGAGATGGCCTTGCCAATCTCATCTATCACCTGTAGCAGAGAAGAGACAGACAGCTTGGAAAGAAAGCACTTAATATACATCAGTCAACTCCAATCACTTGCTTTAATTGAGAACTAGATTTCCATGCTCTTGCAATTAGTCTAATTCATTTTACCCTGAAGAACTTAGGAATTAACCTTTCCCTATCAGTTACACTAGAATCCACTGAATAGGACAATTCAAGAGTGAATTAATCAAATTGAGAAATTCTTACACAAGACAATTCCTAATCTAGTGAATGAAACTGTTTCTTGTGCGTAGGACTGATCACCTAGTGTGGTACCAGCATAACCTATCTCTCCCATGGATAATTTTAAAGTAAAGGCTGGTTTTTTATTTTTAAGTGAAAAACATATAAATGCTTATGCCACATAAAACTTAAAAAGTTTAACCTCACCTCATGGTCTTTTTCATAGTGACTTTGTAGGGAGATGATGCATCACACCTCCCAAAATCTGCTTTCTTGGTAATTGCCAGCAGTTAGCCCTCACTGATGGTATAAATAAAATCTTGTTGCACAGATATCAACATCCAAAGATGTAGAAGGCTTATTTTCAGTGAATTGTGAAACATTTCCAAATTTATTTGATAGTATAGAATTGATAGGTCAGCTCCACTAGATGAACCAGACCAGGAAATCAGTTCCACAGAAAAACCAGAACTACATTTTATTGTGACTGATTGTAGTAATAAAATCTTGCAAGTGTCACCTCTTCCTTCTTAGAATTCATTGAATTAGGAAGGTGTCTACTGAGTCACTTTCAAATGTTATCTGGTTGTTTTGGATGTTAAAAATGCTTCACTCTATTTTGCCTTCATTCCTGTATAACTCTGTCAAGATCATCTTTTTTACTCTTTATAGTTTATTCAAACAGCTCAGGACTGTAAAACTCACTTAGAAAAAAATGGATTTCAAAATTGTCTAGTACTTTACACAGCAACACAACAGGTCTCCTTAGAAAGAAAATAATGTAGAACTTACCTTTTTATTGTTTCCTTCGGAAAAATTGGGAACACACTCCACTAATTTTGTCATTATTCTAGTTGGAAGCTTGTCCTTGTATTAGGTTTATGAGAATCCTGGATGTACTGTATTTTTCCTTCTGCTCTTTTGTTTTAAAGTGAAAGTAAAGTAGAATCTGAGTCTGGCTTGTATCTAACGGGATTTCTCAATCCTCATTGTTTCTCATTAACCAAGGCACACCAGCTACAAAGAATTTTACTGGCACTTTGGACTGACCTTTCTTTTTAAAAAACTTAGCCCTGGCCCTGTTCATCAATGTTGGGCTTCAGCAGCTGCAGCTGCATTTAAAAGCAGAATGTTGCTGAAACTAATGAATTCATGCTGCTCTGTAAAAAATTGAATAGAAATAAATAGAATTCTTAATTTTTCTGATTGACAAAAGGAACTTTATCCCCATGAAAGTTACGAATAGAATAGATTTTCCTTCCATGCACTGATTAAGAGGAAAATTATACTAATTTGAGAGGCATTGCACTATAGTATTATCCAATTAGGCCTTGTTTAAATCAGCCTATCTCAGGATACCTATGGCAGGGCTTTTCAACCTTTTTACCGATTGTACCACTTTTAGGATATGGCAATATTCTAGTACCGCCTAGCAAGGTGTCAAAAACTTGACCAAAAAAAAAACCTGTTCAAAGTTGCAATTACACTGAAATGACTTATGACCATTTTTCACACTTATGACCATTGCAGCATGCCCAGGGTCATGTGATTTATATTTGGATGCTTGGCAACTGATTCATATTTATAATGGTCACAGTGTTCCAGGGTCATGTGATCCCCTTCTGCAACCTTTTGACAAGCAAAGTCAATGGCAGAGCTGCTGGTAGCCAAGTGCTAAGGCAGGACTTCCTTTCCTCTCTCCCTTCCCTGCCTCCCTTTTTCTCATTCCCATCTCCTTCTGAAGGAATAATTTGAACCCCGCCCCCTATTTTCCCTCTTCCATATATTGATCAAACAAGGAAAGGCCTCCAGAGACAGAAAAGACAAGCTGCTGAGTGAACTAGCTCAAAAAGGCACATTCCCCTTTAAGAATTAGCTATGGCTAGAAAGGAAAGTAAGGAGCGCAGCCGGCACTTAAGGAAGAAAAAAAATGTAAGTACTGGCTGCGGACTAAGGCAACCTCCCCAAATGGCTCCATTCATAAGTAAAGGAATGCTACAGGCAAAATCCATTCAGGAGAAAAATACTTCAAAATCCCTTGCAGCAAAACTTATAGCTAACAACAGCAGAGCAATAGAAGCTAACACGAGACATCAGCCATCAGCCAAATAGAAATTGCCAAACACTCCTTAAGAACACAAAGCCCTCATTGCACAAATCCCAGAACTTCAAAGTCACAAAAGTACATAAGAATCCTTCCACTCTCCATCTCCTTCTCTCCTCCATGCCATTGCTGCCTTTTTTCATTCCTCTTGGAGGGTGAGCCCTCCCCCACTGCATTTGTTGCCTGTTTGCTGCTGCCAGCACAGGTGGCTGCCACAGCAGTTGTAGATCGGCTCATGGCCAGCCTGCTTGATCTCCTCTCCCTCCCCCCTCCCCTCCCCCTCCTCCTTCTTCTTCCCCTTCGGTGCAGCTGACTCTGCCTCCTCCCAAGACTGCTGCTTTTTTTCTCTCTCCCTCTCCTGCCCAAACTGCCTCCTTTTATAGCAGTGATGGCGAACCTTTTAGAGACCAAGTGCCCCAAAACTGGCCCGCCCCCACTCCACCCCCTGTCCTGCCCCTGCCCTGCCCCCAATCCACCCCCTGCCCTGCCCCTGCCCCGCCCCCACCCCGCCTGCCCGCAGGGCCACTCACCGCCTCCAGGGCCCGCCACAGATCACCCAGGCAGCCCAGCAGCGCCATGGCGGCCACACCCTCTGCCCGCGCCCCGCAGCATCAACTGTGCGCGATGGGGCATGAGGGCAGAGTCTTGTTTACACTGCCTGGCTGCCATGTCCTTGGCTGTGCTGCTCCACGTGGGCCATGCTCAGGGGCCACTCTCTTCCAGGGGGACTGCTGGTGAGGAGGGGGTCACGGGGGGAGGCAAGGCTGGGGCAATGGCACGTGTGCCCACAGAGAGGGCTCCGAGTGCCGCCTCTGGCACCTGTGCCATATGTTCACCACCACTGTTTTATAGGCTCTCCTGTTTCCGCCCCCCCCTCCTCCTTTCTCATAGGGGAGGGTGAGCCAGAAGTGAGCCTGGGGCCTTTGCAGCTCCAGAGGACTCTCTCACTGTAAGTCCTTGCCTGTGCTGGCTCTTACCCTCCCCCACTACACTTGGCTAGGCAGGGCTGCGTACCACCTGCCACTCATTAATGTACCACAAGTGGTACGCATACCACCGGTTGAAAAGTCCTGACCTATGGCAACACATTTTTAAAAAATGTTGTCATCCATCCATTTAGAATCTTCCTGTGTTTTTACTGGAAATGTGACTGTAGTTGCACTGACTCTTTAGCACCTCACAATTTTCTGACCACAAGGTTCAAAATGCACATAATATCACATAAATAAAAAACAAGAGAAAAAAAACAAGTCAAAAAAGTAACAAACAAGTAACAGTAGAATTATTAGCAACCTGCTTTAGAAATATATGCATCATATGAAATCGGGTCATAGATATTGATCTTTATCCTCCTCTCTGCCTGTTCTTTGTGAGATTACTAATCACAGGATATTTCCTTCCTCCTTTTCACAGGCCTCGATTCATTACCACAATGCCAAAATGTCAAAATATGAATTGTGATATCAGTAGAGGAAAAAGCTCTACCCTTTTGTATCATGATATCACACAAAAAGAAGCAAGGAACAGAATTTACATATCACAACATATATTTTCTCACTTGCTCCCTGCAGATGCCTATGTCTTATGACAGACACTTGTTCTCTGCCTGGAAGGATATGTAGCTTGCTCAAAGCTAAGTTTTGCCTAGTCCCTTGACCCCACTCATTTTTGCCAAGGTAAGATTTTGCTCTTCAGAACACCCTCAACTCACTTTCTTATTATATCTCAATGTGGTAATCATAGCATTCTTTCCAAAACAACCCTGTGAGGTAAACTGGGCTGAAGAAGAATGAGTGGCCACTCCACTAAATGAACCTTTGCAATAGCATTTGAAATTGCATGTGTTCATTGTGAAAAAATGCATAGACTTCTCATTAGAACTAAGCCTATGGTAAAATTTAATTCCTCCCTTTGTCATCCTAAAACTAATTAGGAAACTCCATTATACTTTCAAACATTTGAATACATTGGCAAACATTTGAATGCACATTCATCATACTAAATGACAGGATTCCAGAATCCAAGATTTTGGAAATACTGGAAATATTTTGTAACACCAATGCAGGTAAATGGTGATATACATGCAGTGCTGTATCAATCCAATGGAAGCTATATATAGGTTATTTCCACTGAAGAAAATGTCCCAGGTTTCTTGTAGGCATGAGAAAGAGGTGGGTTTTTTGAAGAGCATTCAAATTTTAAAGTAAGTCATGTCATACCTATAGCTGTACCTTTGTGGAAGAAGCAAAATAACATTATAGTTGGACAGTCACTTCCTTTCTCACACAGAAACAATATAGGATTTAATTGGGAATTTGTGAACTGTTGCAACAAATAATCACTTCTATTTTATTTTATTGATATTCCCATCAAAATATACCTAACATAGCAGTTACCAATGAAACATATCAATACAGCACCAGTTTTTCAAAAATATCATGAAATATAAACTTTACCAAAACCAAATTACATACAAGATGAAGCAGTGATTTGGACAGCAACAGCTTAATTTAAAAAAATCATACACGTATTATCCCACACCCTCTTTTAGCAGCATTCTTTATTACGTATATGCTCTGCTTAGGTGCTCTTTCTATTAAAAATGGGGACGTTGCAGGAGGCACTACCAGGCAAAAAGGGCCTTGTTGTCTTCTTTGGAAAGTTCACACAAACAGTTCAAGAGCAGTAAGGTATCGCCAAGGAATTTAGCTGGGACAATGTCTATCACCATCTTCCTGAGATCATTAGGATTGTCATTTATGGGGTTAGAGCTGAGGTCAGGCCTTTGCTTCAGGATGCCATAGGTGTTGATGAGAAATTCACTAAACACTGGGTGGACATCTGTGCGGTAGCCCATTTTCTCCAAGCGGGTAATTAGGTTATGATAACGCTGGGTTATAGCTCGATACTTTTTGTCATCTAGAGAGCCATCTAAAGATCTTGTGGAAACCTAAGAATTGTCAGATATAAACCTATGATTAATATTTTATGGAAGTGTAAATCAGCCTGAATTTTATATAACACTAATAGGAACAAAAAATAAAAAATAGATAATTATACAGGGTTTTTTTTAATTTGTGAAGTGGATCTTATAGAACTATTACTGTAATATTTTCTATTTAAGTTGGATAATCTCCTGATACAACCTCTGAAGCTTTGCAATTCTGTGGATGTTTGTACTGTTGGTGTAAGTTTCCTCATGCTTGCCTGATCGAAACCTTCAGTTTTGATAGTCCTGGAAAAGTTCTTATAAATGCAAAAAAGATTGTTCTATCTAAATCCCTGCACACAACATACACACACACAACACCCCCTCTCAGAATTCTCTACCACTACAGCACTACAATATCATTTCAGTTATTTATAGTTTGTATATGAATGAATTTGTATTCGTAAAAATACAATGGACCTTGGGAAAAAACCAAGGCTGAGAAGATTCAGATGCAGATTTGTAGCGGACCTAAAAAATTTAATGCAGCAGCGATGAATTCTGAGTCTTCTGGGTTTTTATTACATATTCATCTGGTATATTTGTAAAAAAAAATGTGTAAAGAAAGCTTTTCTATTTCTCAACTGAAATTTGAAAAAAAACACCTTTTCATGCATTCCTTTCATATGAATGTTTGTGCTGATCAGTGATCAAAATAAAAATGAAGAACAGAATATCACACTTTTAACTATTAGTTTAGAAACATAGGCATAAAATTGAGTTGGCAGTGGTGGTGTCAACGCTGCTAACATCGGATGTTCTTGCTTTGACAACAGATGAAAATGCAGCCATTTTCTCTATTGCTTTTAGAATTAGTTGATGCTGGGAGGGGGAATAGGGATGAGAGTCCAGCTAGTCATAACAATAATAACTCAGCCGTGGGAACCCAAAGACATTGGGCCTAGAGCTGATAGCTTTTTGGCAGGCTGGAGAGCTGGGGAGGAAGCCCGCCCTTCAAGCTAATTGGGGAATATGATTTATGACTGTTTATTGGAGGTGGAAATTGTACTTTATCCATGGGAGGGGAATATAGTTTTTGGGTTCAATTATGTAGTGCCAATACTTTGTTTCCCGAATAAAAGATTCTTTAAGGAAAACAATGCCTCAAAGTTGTTTTGAAGGGTTTCATCTGTCGGAACCATGACATTAACCCCAAAACTACAATTTTTACTTATCCATCCTGGGGTCCCGAGCTCCAGTCGCTGACCCTAAAGTCGAGGGATAGACCGACAAAGATTCAAGGAAGATCTCAACATGGAAAAGAAAGGGGTGCCTGAGATCAGCACCCCGGCTGTGACTGCCACCTCAGAGGGGGGAGCGCAGGACAGCGCACCGGCGGAGAAGGAAACTTTTCAGGTCTCCCAGATGGGGGCAAGACCCAAGCTGCGAGGACAACTGATCTGGTCGTCAGACTGGACCCTACCCAGTGGAGACTCCAGACACCTCGAGATGGCCTTGCCACAATTAAGTGCTTCAAAGGCAGACGAGGTCGAGCTGCAAAGAGGGGCTTCTCGCAAGTCTCATTCCCCAGACCAATGGAGACCTGCAAAATCAACTACCGTTGAGGACTCTGGTGAGTGGAAGTACTTGTCCGCAGTCTGTAGTCAATCAGTGGAGAACTTGGTAGAGAGTTTCGAGGAGCTAGAGATGAGAAGCGGGGAACAACCCTCCCATTCTCTATACGCAATTGATCATGATGATCGGAGGGGCAGTCACCAACTCATGCCGAAGGAAAACCTCAGTCCCACTTGTGCAGGGCAAGCAGCTTCCCCATCCACGAAGCCACCTACATTGGCCTCCAGCCCCACAGAGAGGGACAGCCCCAGCCACCACTCCAGACATGGCAGCCTGGAACACCATCGCCCCTCCAGAAGCCCAGAGTGCCGCCGGTGATGCAAGAGCCCAAGCCGCCACTGGGACAACCGAAGCCCAGACCGTGTCTACTGACCACCCAGCCCAAGGCCTCTACAGCAATGAGGAATGCCACAGCAGGGAGGCCAACAACAGCTGGCAATGCAGCAACAGCAGTGTGGGTGGCCGCAGCCCCCAAATGTGCAACAGCAGCTGGGAGCCTTGCCGCAACTGGGGATGATGCAGCCGCCAGGGGGTTAGCAACCATTCAGAGTGCAGCAGCAGCAGTGGGGCTGGCTGCCGCCTCTGAACATGCAGCAGCCGCAGGGGGACCTACAACAACTGTGGATGCCACAACCACCCATAGGTCAGCAGCAATGGGGATGGCAACAGCCCTCAAACATGCAGCAACCACTGGGAGCCCTGCAGCAACTGGGGTGCCACTTCAGCAGATGCTGAGACCATTGGGGATCCTACAGCAATTGGGGATGCCACAGCCACTGGGGGGCCAGCAGCTGCCGGCAGTGCAGCAACAGCAGTGGGGGTGGCTGCAACCCCCAAATATATTCCAACCACTGAGGGGCCTGCAGCAACTGGGGATGCCACAGCCACCATGGGGAGGTCAGCAACCATTGGGGGTGCAACATCCACAGTTGGGAGGCTACCAATCACCAGGAATGCAGGCCCACTGGGGAGTCCAGCAACTGCTGATGGTGCCACCCCTTTGAGCAACTTTTGATGTAGACCCAGAGAAGCTGATCTTCTTCCTCAACCAAGTGTGTTCCCACATGAACCACTGTGCCTATTTCTATCCGAATCCAGCTGCTATGATCGACGTAGTTGCGGCCAACTTGGAAGGAGAAGCATCTGAGTGGCTGAACAATTTATACAATAAGCAAGCACCTGAGTTGGGGGACCGCCACCTCTTCCTCCTAGGGCTGAGAGTAAGGTTTGAGGGCCCATCCATAGCCCTCAAAGCGAAGGAGCAAATTCATAAAATAAGACAAGCTGGCAGGCCCACTCTGGAATATGTGCGAGAGTTTTGCAAGATAGCCAGCCAAATAGAGAGCTGGCCCAAGCAATCCCTAGTTCATCACTTCAAGGAGGGACTGGATGATCACCTCTCCCAGGCTTGTGTCTATTGAGTGGTCCTTAATCAATTGCAAGAATGGTACCAGGCAGCAGTAAGGCTGGATGTCCAGCTTGCCTGCTATAAGAAGCCACCACCTCAAGAAGCCAGGCCGAGGCCAGATCAATCCAGATGGCAGCCACCACCACCCCGAAAGCCTCCAACCGCCACAGCTGCGGAAAACCCCAAGCCACCTGCAGGCCCATCGATCAAATGCTTCAGATGTGGACAACAGGGACATTGAGCAGCGAGTTGCCCTTATGCTCAACAGCAGAATAGACTGGGACAGCCAGCGAGGAAGAAACCAGCCCAGCAGCCAGCGAAAGAGAAATCCAACTGGATCACACAGAAACCCATTGCCCAAGTCACGTTGCCTACGCAGGAGAGTGCTGAGGCCCAAACAGGACCTGCCACTGCTCTGCCCTCCTATGACAGCGATGACGAAGGAGAGAATGACCCAATGGTGAGTCGATCCGTTCCAGCTTTTTTTTTGCCTGCCAAGCTCATAATCCCTAAGACAGGGGCACAGATAGATCTGAAAGTATTAGTAGACTCAGGATGTTCCCGTTGTGTTATTAGCTTGCCACTTGCCCTGAAAATGGGCATACGAGCAAGGCTGCTCTCCAAACTTGTGAGGTTTGAGCAAGCTGATGACTCCCTAATGGGAGGAACCTTAGTCATGCAATTAACTGAACCCATATGCTTAGAAATAGGTGAGCACTGGGAGTTCATTCGCTTCATGATGGCTCCGAAAATGACTGAGGCCGTGATCCTAGGGCTAGCCTGGTTAACAAATGGAAGCCATTTATCTGGTGGGAGAAGGGAAGGAGAACTGTGAGATTATCTATAGGACCCAAGCCCCCCCTTAACTCGGCTAACGTTACCGGAGGACTTAGTCCTTCTAACGAGCTAGTGAAAATAGCTGCTCTGCTTCAACCAGGCAAGCTACTCATCCCCAGCGAGTACTGGGACCTAGACGAGGTGTTTAGTGAAAAAGAATGCAACACCCTGCCTCCCCACCAGCCTGATGATTGCTCTATCAAACTGTTACCGGGAGCCAAACTCCCACGACCGAGGATGTATGCCATATTCCCCCTCGAAATGGAGGAAATGCAGCAGTATGTGGATAAAACCTAGTGAGAGGATTTATTGAATGGGCTAAATCTCAGGTGGGAGTTCCGGTATCATTTAAAGAAAAAAAAGACGGGTCGCTTCATCTCTGCGTGGACTATAAAGGATTAAACACTGTGAGCGTGGAAAACAAATACCCCCTCCCCCTCCTGAAGGACTTACTAACCCACCTGGCAAAGGGGAGAGTCTTCACTAAGCTAGACCTAAGAGAGGCATATTACCGAGTGAGGATAAAGGAGGGAGATGAGTGGAAGGCTGCTTTTAACTGTCCCATGGGGAGCTATCAATTTAAAGTCATGCCATTTGGACTACAGGGGGCTCCAGCTGTCTTCATGCAGCTGATCAAACAGGTACTACATGATCATTTATACAAAGGGATTTTGGTGTATCTTGATGATATCCTGATATACAGCACGAATATGGCTGACCACGTAAAACAAGTGAGAGAAGTACTAAAGAAACTGTTGAATGCCAAACTTTATGTTAAACTAACAAAGTGTGAGTTTCACCAGACCCGACTAGATTATCTTGGCTACAGAATTTCTAGCAAGGGCATTGAAATGGACCCGACCAAAGTGAAAGCCGTAATTGAATGGCAGCCCCCAAAGACTCGCAAACAACTCCAGAGCTTTCTGGGATTTGCCAACTTACCACCAGTTCATCCCCTCCTTTGCTGAAATTGCTTTACCCCTTATGGACTTACTGAAAACAGGCAAAGAAGAAGGAAAGCCGCGACCGGGCCAGCCACCAGCATGGACTATGAGCTGTCAAACTGCTTTTGAGAATTTAAAAAGGCTATTTGTGGTCGAACTGGTCTTAAAGCATCCTGTCCATGGAAGCCCTTTGTGATTCAAGCCAATGCCAGCGATGTGGCCATCAGAGCTGTGCTATTACAAAAGAACCAGAATGGGATCCTACAACCCTGTGCCTACACCTTGAAAAAAATCACTGAGTGCGAGAGGAGATGGGCTGTGTGGGAGAAGGAAGCCTTTGCGATTCGTTGGGCTCTATTAAACTGGCGACACTATCTAGAGGGGAGAAAGGTGCCTTTCGAGTTATGGACTGATCACAAAAACCTAGAAGCACTGAAAACTCCCTGCAAACTGTCCCCAAAACAAGTATGATGGGCACAATACTTTAACCGTTTTAACTTCACCCTAAAGTACATTACCGGGAGGAAAAAACTTTTTAGCTGATGCTTTATCCAGACTGCCCCAATACAAGAGCCAGCATGAAGAGGTTAATGAAGCAATTATTTCCACTTCACAAACTGCTTCTCAACTCATACCGTGCAGAATCCCACCTTTGACAGCCCCAAACCCCGATGACCCTGGGGTAAAGAAAATAAAACAAGAGCTCCTCGCCGACCAATAGTTCAAGGACAATCAAACCTCCCTAACATGCAGGGATGGTTTGGCTTACAAAGGGGGAAAGTTGTACTTGCCCAAAACCCTCAGCCTCAATGTGCTCCGGCACAGCCATGACGTAAAACAGGCTGGACACTTTGGATATTTAAAAACACTACACCTCATCCGCCGGCAATTTTGGTGGCCAGGTTTGAAACGGGACATAGAGAACTATGTCCGGAGTTGTGCTGTATGTGCCACCATGAAAAGAATTCCGGGGAAACTCCCTGGGCTATTACAACTGGTGCCGGACCCTTCCCAACTGGGAAGAAATTGCCATGGATTTTATAGTAGACCTACCTGAAAGTAGGGGAAATACAGTCATCTGGACTGTGATAGATCTGTTTTCAAAGCAGGCTCACTAACCAAGATGTTTCTGAAACATATCTACAGACTGCATGGTGCACCAAAACAAGTAATCTCAGACCAGGGGGTGCAGTTTACAGCCAAGTTTTGGAGAGGTTTTCTTAAGCTAATTGGCTCATCTCAAGGACTATTGTCGGCTTTTCACCCGTCTATCAATGGGGTGGCTGAATCTGTGAACTCAATGGTGGAGCAGTATCTCCGATGCTATGTGGATTATCAACAGGCGAACTGGATTGACCACCTCCCTTTTGCAGAGGTGGCTTACAATAACTCTTTTCACAGCAGCACCAGTTTCACACCTTTCAAAGTGGCCACAGGAAAAGAGTTCAGTCCAATACCCGAATATTCTCAGGTACCCTCCACTTCCCAAACTCTTGATCAGTGGGTAGGAAGAAGTCTGGAAAGACATGAAAACTGCTTTGAAAAAGGCTTCTAAGACATATAAAAAGCAGGCAGATAAAAAAGGGCTCCTCAAAGGACATTCCAAGTTGAGGGAAAGGTTTATTTGTCCACAAAATATTTACGGCTTAAGTTACCTAGTAAGAAGTTAGGACCAAAGTACTTAGGACCCTTCCCCATTGTAAGGATCATTAACCCGGTCATGGTAGAATTAAAGCTTGCCAGATTCTTAGGGAAAGTCCACCCTGTGTTCCATTGTAGCCTGGTGAAATCTTTTCGGGATTCCACCTTAAGACCTCCCCCTAAGAAGGCACCTGGACCTCTTGTAGTAGCAGGACAGACTCACTATGAAGTGAAGCATATTCTTGATTCTAGGTTTTTTAAAGGAAAATTGCAGTACTTAGTGCAATGGAAGAGGTATCCTTTGTCTGAAGCCACCTGGGTGAAATCTAGCGATGTAAAAGCTGACAGGCTCATTAATAGGTTCTATAAGAAACATCCTAACAAACCAAGAGGCAACCCCTAACCTATGATTTTGTTTGCATTACAGGATTTGTCCTTTTTATAAGGGGCCAGATGTCAATGCTGCTAACATCAGATGTTCTTGCTTTGACAACAGATGAAAATGCAGCCATTTTCTCTATGCTTTTAGAATTAGTTGATGCTGGGAGGGGGGAATAGGGATGAGAGTCTAGCTTGTCATAACAATAATAACTCGGCTGTGGGAACCCAAGGACATTGGGCCCAGAGCTGATAGCGTTTTGGTGGGCTGGAAAGCTGGAGAGCTGGGGAGGAAGCCCGCGCTTCAAGCTAATTGGGGAATATGATTTATGACTGTTTATTGGAGGTGGGAATTGTACTTTGTCACTTTGTATCCAGGAGAGGGGAATTTAGTTTTTGGGTTCAACTATGTAGTGCCGATACTTTGTTTCTCGAATAAAAGATTCTTTAAGGAAAACAATGCCTCAAAGTTCTTTTGAAGGGTTTCATCTGTCGGAACCATGACAGGTGGCTTTCATGGAAATGGAAAAAAATTTTTATATGAGGCAGGTTATGTTTTTAGAACATATTTTAATAAAAATTAGAGTCCATCTCTTTTTTAACAGGTGTATTAAAATATGGTATCTAAATATTTCACCTAGAGTTAACAAATGCAATTATTTCTTCATTTATTAAGATATCCTCTGGATCTGATTAAGGATAGCTTTTATCTCTGCTCAGAGTTAACTTTGTTTTAAGATCATTGCCCTCTTTTATTAGAGAATCAAAGGATATTTTGCGAATGAAAGTAGGTAAAACACCAGTTATCACAAGGCAAACATGCTATTTTAAGTCTTATTGGTAATTAGTGTTTTTTGCCTAAATCTACATTCATACAACAGTTTGGAAAGTTATTTGGTTTAGAAGAGAAATGAGGTTTGATTATGTTAATATGACCTATAAAATGAAAGCTTGAAATTTATCAGTTTGTGAAGAACTCTGATATATCAAGAGTGGAATGTAACGGTAATTCTATCTAGGCTTCTGGTTTTGTGCAGTAGCGCAAGTAGCTGAGGGATCGCAGGGCTCCGTATCCTATGGCCAATTTCTTTCTGTTTGGGCCCAAATTCGCCCCGGAGAGGCGACAGAGAAGGAGGGGTGTCCTGCCAATTGTAGAGAGACAGCAGTCAATCTGGTTGCCTGGAGAAAGCCCTCCAGAAACCAGATGAAGAAAGGCTAGCTTCACTTCAGAGTCTAGCCCAAGCTACAAGCAGCCGAAGCCAAAAAACACTAATTTAAGCTTGATCGTAAACAACGCATTTGGAACTTGGTAAGAAATATTGATTCTCTCTCTTCTATTTGATAATTGATTTCCTGGGGGGGAAAACCCAAGCAGCAAAAATCCTCTAAAAGTGACAGGAGGGGGACTTTTGCTCCACCTTCCCACAGATGGAAGCGGTGAATTAAACTTTTATGGGAGACAGAAATATACTGAAATTAAATGAATATAAGATTTAAATCTGGATAAGTGTGAAATAGGTGGAATTAGTTAAGATTTTCTTGGCAAAAAATTATTGATGAAAACAGAAAAAAGCAGTTGTCTGTTTTGAAAACTGAAAAATGAGCTGGTGCTGACATCTAGTGGTGGATGAAAATATAAAATTATAGTTGCTCTAATACAGGAACTGGCAGAAATCCCAGGAAAAGATAACTTGTTTTTTGTGACCTTCAGTGCTTTAAACAAATAGAGAACAGCTGTAACAAAGAAAAGAAAACATTTTGGGCTATCTACAAAGTGAGAACCATAAAACCTAGAGAAAAAAATTGACCTTCCTGGATTATAAATACCTATTGAACTGTGACTCTAAAGCTGTTTGCAGAGAAAGGAAAACTTTGATTTTTGGCTATCATGGAACATCAGAGATCTGCAGAAAGAACATATCAAGAAAAAACTAATACTTTCCAGGAGGAAATGTATGCCATGTTGCAACTAATACAAATGACAATGACTGTAAGGACCCGCTTCAAAACCTCTTCCCAAGAAAGCAGGACTCTTGGAACGAAGTCATCCCAAAAGGAACTTTTATTGGAAGAAGTTGACAGCAGGCATAGAAGGCAAGATCTGATGGGTTCCCATGTGAATCAATAGGTTAAAAGAGCAAAAAGCAAACTCCACCCCAATAGTTCATCGGGCCAGTTCAAACGGGCCAATCCCCAGGTGTTGAATCCACTGTGGGAATGAGGCTGATAAGACGCTGTTACCAAGGCTGTGAAACCATTTGTTAGGTCTTTGCACCTTCCTTTCTGCAGCTATGGCTAAAAAGAATAGAAAAATTTTGGACATAAATGTATTCTAGCTTAAGAGGGACATGTTGAATAGAACAGAACAGAACAGAATAAAATAGAATCTGGAAGGGACCTTGGAGGTCTTCTTGTCCAGCCCCCTGCTCAAGCAGGAGAACCTATACTGTCTCAGACAGGTAAATGTCTAGTCTCTTCTTAAAAATCTCCAGCAATGACGTGCCCACGGTTTCTGGGGGGTAAGCTGTTTCACTGGTTAATTGTCCTCATTGTTCGGAAGTTTCTCCTTAATTCCAGATTGCTTCTCTCTTTGGTCAGTTTCCAACCATTGTTTCTTGTCCTCCCTTCTGGTGCTTTGGAGAATAATTTGACCCCCTCTGCCTTGTGGCAGCCTCTCAAATACTGGAATACTGCTATCATGTCTCCCCTATTTCTTCTTTTCGCCAAACCCAAATCGCGTAGCCGTTCTTCGTATGTTTTATTCTCCAAGCCTTTGATCATATTAGTTGCTCTTCTCTGAATTTTTTTTAAACTCTCAACATCTTTTTTGTGATAAGATGACCAAAATTGGCTGCAGTATTCCAGGTATGGTCTTACTAGGGTTTTAGAAAGCGGTAATAATACTTTGCGTGAACTTGATTCTATGCCTCTGTTTATACAACCCAGGATTGTATTAGCTTTTTTGGTTGCTGCTGCACACTGCTGGCTCATAGTCAAGTGATTGTCCACTAGGACTTCAAAGTCCCTCGCACAGTTGCTAAGCCAGGTCTTGCCCAATCTGTATTTGTACCTTTGGTTTTTCCTGCCTAACTGTAACACTTTGCTTTTCTCCACATTGAAACTCATTTTCTTGGATAGGGCCCATTGTTCAAGTTTGTCAAAATCTTTTTGAATCCTGAGTTTGTCTTCTGGGGTGTTGGCTACACTTGTCAGTTTGGTGGCATCTACAAATTTAATGAGTTCCCCTTCAATTCCCTCATCTAAGTCATTTATGGAGATATTGAAGAGTACTGGGCCTAAGACGGAATCTTGTGGTACCACTGCTTACTTCTCTCCATGTGGATGTAGTGCCACTGAGGACTACTCATTGAGTACGGTTTGTCAGCCAGCTACAGATCCACCTGGTGGTGATGTTTCTCAAGTAGTATACTATTTCCTTTTTTCCCCTTCTCTTTTTTTTTGTTTTAAGATATGAGAAATGAAAAATTGTTGGGATGGCTTGTATGAGGAAAAAGATTTAAATATTTAAGTGTAATTAACTCTGAGAAAATCTTAACAGGTAAAAATGTTTTGAAATTGCGGGGAAAACAAATTTAAATAAAAACTTTGAAAATAGGATCTATGACAAAGAAATACTAGAAAAATGTTTATATTCAATTCTTATCTATCAAAATACTAAGAAATGTGCTAATTTAGGGTTGATAAAATATTATTGGAAGAAGAGAAAATCAAGGAAAGCTACTATATGGATTATGGAACTATAGAAATTAATTGTTATTGATTGTTTTTAAATATAAACCCAGACAACACATTGTTTACCAAATATTAAGGTGATTATGTTAAAAATTAATAAAATATATTATTAAAAAAGAAATAATTCTAACTATAGAAAATAGAAGATAGAAATATGTTCTCTCTACTGACAGAAGTAATTCTATTGGCAGGAAATTATCACCTGGTCTGAAAAAAAAAGTGTTTTGTTTTACCCTTTAAACTGAGCTCTCTTAGGGAATACTATTATTATGACCAATTTTTTCTTCTTTGACACCTTAAGAGGCTGTCTTTCTTTGCCCAATAATGCTGCCAGCTGGCACAAAAGCTGGACCTCTAAGTTTTATTAAGGTCTTCAATCTTGACAAAAACTCCTGCCCAGTCAGGGGTGTCAAAGTCAATTTCATTGAGAGCTGCATCAGCATTGCGGTTGCCCTTGGGGGGCCGGGTGAGTGCGGCCTACTGGGTGGGCATGGATGGAGTGGGTGTGGCCTACTGGGTAGGGGTGGCCAGCTCTACATCATTCGCGTCAAGGGTGCCTGTGGGGGCCTGGGCAGGAGTGGGACAGATCTGAGGGTCTCTGGCAGAAGGGGGTGGGACCAGGGCAGAGCCCATATGTGAAGTAGGCGAGGGCCATTTGCTGGCCACTTCCAGGCGATGGTGCATTTCTTCATTCCTCATAAAGAGTGACACCTCCCCAGCATGCACCCAGGGGGTGGGGCTGACGCAGCAGGGGCTGGTTCCCCACTGTTTCTAGATGGCCTTGTAGAGCTAAGACTGAATGCATTTCAGCATAGATGGCCACCAAAAAATTGTGCATTGGCTCCCGGCCGGCCTGGGCCAGGGCTAAGGCAGCGGGGGCTGTTCCCTCACTGTTTCCAGGATGTCTTCGCGGGCCACATGAAACCACTTCGCGGGGCGCATCCGGCCCCCGGGCCTTGTGTTTTACATGTCTGCTCTAAGTGTTGGGATAGAATCACTTACTTGCTTTATTTTCTCAGGTATATTAGATACTGTGAATCCATAGAGCCGTGTGATTCCAGGGAACACATGTGCAAGGATACGCCTGTCTAACTGGAAAGCAATCTCTCCCACGATGCGTCCATTTTTCTTGTTGTTTTGAGCAATTTCTATATCTAGAGGAAAAAACAGAGATAGACTTGATCTTATCTAGGAGAGGCCAAAAACACTTCTATGAAATAGCCTGTCTGTAATGAATTTTTCCCTTGATTAGATTAAAAAAATACTTTAACTCATCATCACATGTTAATACCAAAGGAGGATAAGAGTGGAAATCACTTAACCCACAAATCCTGAGCACATCAGTAATCTTACTAGAGCCCAATGGCAACAGAATTCATTTATCTTGATTTATATAGCAGAATAAAACTCAATTTTTTATTAAATAAATAAAAACTGCAGGGATAATTTCTGATCTATGATCTGCTTGAAAAACTAGTTTATGTTTAATTTCACTGAAATGTACTATTTCTTATTTATTCATTTATTTGATTTATCCTGCCTTTATTTTTTGTGAGCTCTAGGTAGCATATATGACTAATGCTCCCACCATTAGTTTCTTCACAACAACAATCCTGTGAGGTGAGTTGGGCTGAGAGACAGTGACTAGTACAGTCACCCAGCTGCCTTTTATGCCTCAGGTGGGACTAGAATTCATGATCTACAGTTTCTATATCAGCACCTTAACCACTACACCAAGGGTCCCCAACCCCCGGTCCGTGGACCAGTATCAGACCACGGCATGCCAGCAACCGGGCCACACAAAAAAGCAAAGCCCCATCCGCAAGATGCAGGCAGCATACAAAACCACGCACCCTCCAGTCCGTGGAAAAACCTCTCTCCATGGAACCAATCCCTAGTGCCCAATTGGTGCACTACACCAATCTGGCTCCCATTAATAATACATTAACAATACATTATTAATGGTACAAGGAAACAACTCTGGAATTATATTTAAGAAGTAAGGAGATCAGATACTTTTTAGCATGCATTTCAACATAAGGAAGAATATACATTTATAATCAATTATGACCATATGAATAAGTGAATAAATATATAAATGCATTTTGAATAAATATATAACACATTTATTCAATTTTTTTGCAAAATGCAAAAAAAGCCATATTTGATCAAAACACTTAATAATCCTGCCAACCAGTTTATCATAAGCTTTCATGAGATCCAGAGAAACAACAATGGTCAGATCTTGCTTGTTCAGTATAAAATTTAACTGATAGCAGAAAAAAGCCACTTCTTTTCCATAATAGCATTCCCCCAGAAGGGGAAACTCCTGATATGACCCAAATAAAACTTGGAACGATCAAGAATTTGCAAGAAATTCAGCATTTCTTAGAGCTGCAGAAAAAAAGTGGTAAGTTTGCCATCTGTTTACATTTACTTAACTATTTATTTGACTTTTAATTGTAAATCCTAGAATGGAAAGATGGGAGAGAGAGACATTAACTGGCAGATCTGCCTACATTGGAATATTTTAGGGACCATTCAAAAATTAAAACTGTTAATCACACATTAAAATCCTGCATTTATTTGTAATGTTGAAGAATGATTCCCAATAAAAGATATAATGAATGTCTGCAAACATAAGCTAATTCTGTTTTTTAAACATCCCAGGATTTAAAAAATAAACAAAAAATTAAATAGAAAAAGCAAATTCAGTTCCTAAATTGAATTAAGAAGTCTCTAATCATTGGAATGAAAACAGAACAGTTTTTCAAATTGCTGTATCATAACTTTAAACTGATAGTCACTGCATATCCCACCAATACAATAATTATAACATAAAAAATTCCAGCACACTCAGGACACCATCTACAGTGAGTAACAGATGTAAAAAATATACAAAAAGTATTACATAAGCAAAGCAGACTGAAAACTTGAGTCCTGGGGAGGAAAAGAGAAGTTAGTTTTTTAAAAATTGCTAGTCCATGTGTGATACCATACTCTAAATCAGTGGTTCTCAACCTTCCTAATGCCACAACCCTTTAATACAGTTCCTCATGTTGTGGTGACCCCCAACCCTAAGGGCTCTCCAAGCGCGCACCGACGCCGCCCACTCACCCACCACGCCCGGGGCTCAGCGCGCCTCGCCTGTCCTCGCCTCACTTCCGAAGGTCGGCAGCCTGCCCGGCTCCAGCTGGCCGGGAAGGGGGGGCAGGAAGGCCGCTCCGCCGGCTCCACCCAGCCTGGTTGGAGAAGCGCCCAGGCGGGGAGAGGGAGAGGGAAAGAGAGAGAGAGAGAGAGCCAAAAGGGCGATAGCGCCAGCAGAGCTTAGTTCAGCCTCCTCCGCGGAAAGGGCCACAAAGCAACGCAGCCTCCCTTAGGAGATGCTCGACGGAAACAAATCCGGCGTTGCAACGGCCCCCAGCTCGAAGCCATGCGGAAACGGATAGAGGAGCGGTGTCTCGGTTCCTAAGATCATCGGAAATATGTGTTTTCTGATGGTCTTAGGCGACCCCTGTGAAAGGGTCGTTCGACCCCCAAAGGGGTCGTGACCCACAGGTTGAGAACCGCTGCAATAAATAAATAAATAAATAAATAAACAAACAAACAAACAAATAAATAAATGAATGAATGAATGAATGAATAAATAAATAAATAAATAAATAAATAAATAAATAAATAAATAAATAAATAAATAAATAAATAAATAAATAAATAAATAAATAATGATGTTAAATACAGGATGGTCTGAGAGACTGTGTGTTAGAGTGGCTCTGCATGGTAATCCAATGCTGATATATCCATAAAAAAACCAGGGTGAAAAATATTGCACAACAGCTCTACAGAGTAGTCCAGTTTTGCTACTTCCTTTTTTACATTTTGTTTGTGTTTTAGGGAAATGAAATGTCCTTGAGGGCTCTGTAGTAACAATCAATATATTAAAAGTAGGAAGGATCATTTTTATATTGTATTGACAATATGAGTTAAAGTGTTAAGTAAAGCTGCATAATTTTTTATTTATTTCTGAATGCGGCATTTTATGTATAGCTAAATTATATATAATGCATTTTAAAAAGCAACAAAAATAATTATATATCTGGCATGGGGTGGTTGATGAATGGATGCAAGTTTTTATTGGGGCCTCAGTGTAGTTTATCATTTTAAATGGTTGTTTTCTGTATTGTGTTCTTATTTTGTTCACCATCCAGAGTTCATTTGGGTAGCTCAGTAGTTTTACTGTATAGATTCATTTAACAAATAAATATTTCTAATGAGCAATACAAATATTACACATATTTAAATTCTCAAATTTCTTGTTCTGTTCATACAAACACACAAACACAGCACAAAGAGATGTGAAAACTCTAAAAATATTTTGGCGGGAGTTTGACTTCACAACATCTGCAACATGAAACAGCCACAAAATCTCAGTATTACCATTCAGGTAGAACGTATGGAACTTCCTTAATTTGTCTGTAGCAGGTGAATCTGAGAACCAGACTCTCTTCTTCCGAGGCATCTCTTGCGATTCAAGCGGGGTTTTCTCTATGCTGGTGTCCGGAGCATTACCTACTAAGCAATAGGGCTGCCTCTCAGGACTCCGTCCTTTTGGGATGTTTACATCATTAGAAAATGCAATCTGTGCTTGGGCATCCTCTTTATGTGTCTTTGAGGAAGGTGATTCTTCTGGCCACATTGTTGAGGAATTGAGCTTCTCTTTTGGATTCAGGAGTCCTCCTGTTTTGTAATGAGCTGCAGTTAAGCAGATTTAGCACCAGGTTATGCTAAGGGTACTAAAACAGCAAGTGGATTATAGAAATTCCTTTGACTGGGCACATTCACCCCAAATAAATATTTTCCTCTCACTCTTCTCCATATGTTCTGTGAACAGCTAGGCCATAAATAACTGGGAGGGGGAGAGAGAGAGAGAGAGAGAGAGAGAGAGAGAGAGAGAGAGAGAGAGAGAGAGAGAGATGGCTCACCTTGTTGAGAGTGTTGTTAGTGCAGTGTGCAGTTTCATGTACTACAAAGCTCACATTTCTCTATTAGAGACCTCCCAGTCTAATGGAAGTGATATCATGGAGAAAAACTTCATGGAGAAAATCTATCTATGTGGTTGCTAGGAGTTGAAAGTGACTTGATGGCACATAATCAATCAATCTAATGGAGAAATCACCATGCTGTGGTTTCTTCTTCATCTTTACATGAAGTTTAAAATGAAATAGATCCCTGTGTTTTTTCATTTAGCAATAAAGAACAGGTTCTTTCATTTCATTGGGATCCTTAAAAATATTTGGAGTGTTGATTGCTTAAATCTTGCAAAGTTATGACCAAAGATTTGAGAGGTGAGGCATTCTAATTTCTTGTGCAATCTTAACATGATTTTAGAAAAAGTTCAGAGTATGAATGAATGGATAATTTTCACAATAAAGGATGCAAATAGTGAAATTCCTATAACATCAGGACATTGCTTTTAACATATTTGTTTACTAAAATTGATAGCCCATTAATAAGCAATTAAATGGCCAACATTACTTAAAAATTACAGAGAAGACCATCAAAAAGCTATTTCTAAATGGAAGGAAAGAACATTGTAGATGTAGCTTTATATAAACTGTATAAGCAAGTTTAAAATAATATTTATAGAGGCAAAGCTCCTAACTAAATATATACTGACTGGCAGAATGTTGAAGTTTTGTGGATATCTTGATCAAAACAGCAATTTGATGTGCTAATATGATGTAAGGGTTAGTTCCACTTCTAGGAGCTTTAGATAAGGAACGAAAATCACAGCTAGTATGTTAAATCTCTTACTCAGCTCTATAGTGCAACCATAATTGGAATATGTTAACATTTCAGGTTACTTCATCTCTAAATTGGATCGTGAAGATGTAAAAAATAGCAACTAAAATAAGGAGTTGTGTAGCTGACACTTAGATTTGTCCACAGATAGAACTTAGTCATTCATGATAACTATTTTAACACTATACATTTGTTTTCATGGACTGAAAGTGGAAAATATTCAGATGCTTCTAGAAAAAACTCTATCCCATTAACTCTGCAGACATGTACTTAAAAGTATACACATAAAGTGTTGACATCAAATATAATTTCTCACCAGCGCTAAATGGAAAAGTTTGAACCTTATCACCACCAGGGAAAGGACCATCTGTAGCCCAAGATTTCCTTAATATTGATATGTCTGTGGGTTCTTCACGCTGTTTTCCAGGCATGGTAGAATATGGTATATTTGAGATGTGTGCAGATTTCCTATCTTCATTTCTAGATTGAACAGTAACAGGATCAGTGTGGAACAATTTAATTGGTGTCTGGGTGCTAGGACATGACATGTTGGCCTCTTTGGAAAGGATGTGAGGAGAATAATTATAATCTTTTCTGACAGACTGAGCTGCAAAGAAAAACAAACAATAAAAATAGTTACATTTATACCATGTATGTCATGTACATATCTAGACACTGACATGATTTGGCAGAATACTTTTTGACATCATCAGACCATATGCTCTTTCTAGAAAACATTATCAGTGAACACATCTAGTGTGGTGTCCATTGATGGACCTGGCCTTGGAAAATTGACTGAGATAATAAGTCTACCTGTACTGATTGAAATGCTTCAAAATATCCACCCAAAAAATGTGCAGAAATCATTTAATCTTCACAGTTCAAACATGCTTTCTTGAACATCATTGTCGTATTCAATTCTTTTTGATACTGAATTTGACTTTTGTATCCCAACTGAACAGCATATTAAAGCAAGGACATTACTACAACCATTTATTATTATTGTCATTTTATCTGGGACTTAACATTTTTGTATAGAATGGAAAGAAAATGTCTGTGTGTGTGTGTCAGAGAGAGAGAGAGAGAGAGAGAGAGAGACAGACAGACAGACAAAGACAGGGAGACAGAGAGAGACAGAGAAAGAGACAGAAATGTTGGCCCTAAGCCCTCTGAGCAAACTAACAGGAAGAGCAGATAGGAGTTTGGCAAGAGCAGTCAAGTGGGAGGCCTGGAAAGATTTAAGGAGATAATTGGTCTACTGAAATACATCAGGGAAGAGTTGAAGCTCTCCAGAACAGACAGAAATGTGGAAAAAAAAAATCAAAGAGCAGGAAAAGATATCTTTCACAGAGGTGCTGAAGAAATAAGCTAATCTAAGTAACCTTTAAAAATTCCTCCTCATGAGTAAATGTATTCTCATCTTCAAGAAAAGAAAGGAGGAGGATCTGAGAAACTGTAGGCCTGTCAGGATGAAGTCTATACTCAGCAACATGCTATAGTAGCAACATGCATGTTGAGCAGGTAGATAAGAAGTTACAATTAATGAAAGCCAGCATGGGTTTATTATAGCAAATTATGCTAATGCCATTGATACAGAGGAGTGTACTAGGTCCATAGCAAAGCCTGTGGCAAGAGTACCTTATGATATTCCTTAATAAAATAAAATAATAACAAGTGGGTTGGGATGGACTTCTGTCAGAAACTAAGGGCAAAAGAAAAAGTTACCAGCTTTGTAGATGATACAAAATTGGGAGGGATGGCTAGTACTTTGGAAGAAAGAGAGAACATTCAAATAGAACTAAACTGACTTGAACAGTGTATTGGAATGACTAATACAGGTAGTCCTCGACTTATGACCACAATTGAGCCCAAAATTTATGTTGCTAAGTGAGACATTTGCTAGATGAATTTTCTCCTATTTTATGACCTTTCTTGCCACAGTTGATAAGTGAATCACTGCACTTGTTCTGTTAGTAACATGGTTGTTAACTGAAGCAGGCTTACCCATTGACTTTGCTTGTCTGAAAGTTGCAAAAGAGGATCAAATGACCCTGGGACACTGCAACCATCATAAATATTAACCATCAAACATCTAAATTTTAATCATGTGGCCATGGAGATGCTGCAAAGGTCGTAAGAGTGATAAATGGTTATAAGCCACTTTTTTCAGTGCCGCTGTAACTTTTAACAGTCACTAAATAAACTGTTGTAAATCAAGAACCACCTTATAGAGTTTAACAGAAAGAAACGCAAAACTCTGTGTCTGGTGATATAAAAGAAAGACACAAGTATGGGATTAGATGAACTAATTTGACAGTAGTATGTGAAAACGGAGATCCTGATATTTTTATTGACCAATTTGATTTCTGGACTATATAAGATATCACTTCAGGAACAGACTGTCCCACAAAGTGGTGAGTTCTCCCTCACTGAAGACCTTCAGAGAGAGATTGGATGACCTTCTGCCAGTTATGTTGTACTGTAGTATATCCCATGATGAAAAGCGGGTTGGACAAGATTACTGTAAGGTACATTTCAACTTTATGAGTATGAAAGAAAATATTATTGTTTACAGAAAATGCTTCATGTAGCATGGATAGCATTAAAGCTGTTCTACACCTTTTCAATTTTATCAAAAGTTTTATGTGAAAGCATCACTTGACCTAAAAGCAACTGGGTGGTATCTGTGTTCATGGACCATAAGAACGAAAAGATGTTAAATGAATGTTGATTGAATACCAAAGTAAGAGACCAGTGTTAAACAGGTTTACAGAGTTATTTTGACCATTTTGATGGGGTCTGACTCACAAAATATGAAGAAAGAATAAATGGTTTGAAAGGAAAAGAAAACCAAGAAAGTAGTACAGTACAGTACAGTGCAGTACAGTACAATACAGTAGTTGATAATAGTAGATAGTTCTCAAAAAGAGAAAGATAAAAAGCCTTAAAAAGGCAATATATAAACCAATCTATAGGTATGGTGGAAGGGGGGTATGCAAAGTTAGAAAAGTATAGAAAGATACGGGAATTATAAATGCAATTTCTCTATATAGATCTTCCTTTTCCTTATTTTTTGCCCTTAATTTCTGTGACTTACAATGTTTTAATTTTTTTGCTTTCCATAATGGTGTTTACCCTGAAAATGAATATGATAAGGATGCAGGGATGAAAGTAAAAGCTCATAGAAATTAAAAAACTGTGAAATGCCTGAAGATGTGTGTATGCATCTGCATGTATGCACATTCATAAATGAGCAAATTAGGATAATTTGCTCTCATGTTTAAATCATGTGTAGACTTTCCCAGTTGGCCCAATATAGTTCCTATTATAGATATAGATTTGACCAAAGAGTCTTCTTCCAATAAATGAATTCACAAAGGTCCTATTGAATTTTATGTATTAATTTGGATACACAATGAAACATATTTACAAAATTTATATACCAATGGCTATTAACAAGCTAACTTGCCATGCTTCTTACCTGTTTTTACTAATGAACTAGTATCAGGATGTGAAGGAGAAATCTGAGGTGCTATGAACTGGGACTGATTGTTGTTCTCACACTGCTGACTCAACAATGTGCGTAATTCATAGTTTTCTCTGAGAAGCCTAATTTGATTTTTGAGATGTGCATTTTCTTCCTGAATTCTTTTTATCCACTCTCTTTCCTCTGTCATCCTCCTCTTCCTCACTGTTGAGGAAGGATTAACTTATTAGGGACAGCCTTGACTAGACAGGTCACCTCAGTGCTTCAAGAGGTTCAGAGGAAATTATCAAGCTTAGAATGTTTCTAAACAATTGTGATGTCATATGTTCTTAAGAGAACACCCAATACTCTACTAGAGCATTTTCTTTCAGAGTGGCCTTTCTGCTGTGAAATAAGGTACGTATATAGAATGGTTTATATATAGAATGGAACATTATGTCTAAGAAGTCCTGATCACATGGCATTGTTGAGAATATAGTCTCAAAATAGCACTGAAAATGGCTTCTCCAAAAATCTGAAACACTTTTTACTATAGACTTTCTTCACAGACAACTTTTTAGCAGTGATTTTGTTTTTCTTGCTTTTTCAGTGAAGACTAAGACTATATTCTCCTCTCTGAATAAAATGATCAGTTTAACCATTCCTGCTTTATCTTCCTTGCTATGGAAATAGTGTGTATTTCTATTCGCACCTAATAATCTTTGTGAATTATCACCATTTTTATTAACAAGGTACACTATATTCTTTCAGTTTCTTTGACCTTACAGGAAGAATACTCTTTTTTCTTTTTTTCACCCTTTTTAAAATGTGAAACTTTTCTTTAAACACATTTCTAAAATCAAAACTTTCTAATACATCTTTTTCTTTAGCTTCTTAATGAACAGGCTTTGAACTTCAGTATTAAATATAGATCACTCCCTCCAAACTACCCTTGTAGAATAATATTTTTTCTTTTATAAACATCCTTTTTAAAACTCAAAAATTTTCTTTAAACTATTACATTTTCTTTAACTTTCTCTTAACACAGATACTCTTAAATACATTTTCAATAACATTTTGCATACTTTAAGAGTTATGTAAGCATTATATATATATAAATTATATATATATAAATTATATTTTCAAATTTTGGATTGAGACTTTCTTTCAATTACAAATATCAAACAAATAAAAATCCATCCTAGATCCAGTTAACTCATTAAGTTTAAATCACTCCTTCCAGCTTGTCTTCATGGAGTAAAATCTTTTTCTTCTCTGGAAAGTGTATCAAGTAATTACAAGCCTCTCTTTTTATCAAGGATTTCTTGACCTTGTTAATGTCCCTAAAGAAAAAGTCCCAAACTTGTCTTTTTAGTTGCAGATTTTCTTGAAGCTCTTCTTTCAGTTGTGTTGAGAGATTTATGTTTAAACCATCATAATAAAAGTTAGTGTCAGATTTATATTCCAAAATTGCAGTTAATTCCTCTGCATTTTCAGCAATTTGTAAAGTTGCCTTAGTAATTTGGTAACTTTCTACACGTTTGCATCTCTAAAGTAGTTTGAGAGGGGTTTTTTTATCATCCTTGGAGCACACAGCTGGTCAACAAACTGATGGATTTTATTTAGAGAATATCTCTAATAATTTGCTCCTCCATCTTAATTCTCTCTTTGGTCAAAGAATAGCTTTATTTTATAAGTCACTTAGGAATTGCTAGCAGTTCAGGAATCATAAAAATCAGAAAGTTTTAGCCACCCACAGCAAAGCAGACCAAGCTACAATTTACTGCAATAATAAACTAAAACCACAGCTTTCAGTCTTTATGTTTCTCCATCAGCTTTTCTTTTCTTTCTTTGCTCCATACTTCTTTATTTTGGCTTCCCTTCCTTGTTGTTTAACACTAAAGAAATCCACAAAATGGTGCAGGTCTTCAAAAAAGCATAGCACACTATGACTAAAAAAAGTCTCTCCTAACTTAGTAAAGATTAATAGTCCTTAAAGGTGATTAAGAAATGAAAGGCACAACTTACTGTCCGTTTGAAAGATAAATTTCAAAACAGCGGCTTCTTCAACAACAAACAGATTGCAGCCACTCCCCTCCAGCATTTGGCATGCAGCAGCTTCAAAGTGCAGCTCCTGAAGTTGCTTGCAGACCTCAGCTGTTATCAGAGGCTCTTGAAGGATAATTCTTAGACTCTCCCTGAGCCGGGTGGGTCATAAAAACTGAAGGAATGTCAGTCACTTCAGTTAGTAGTTGAAGAGCTACCGCCCAGGAAAAACCCTTTATGCATCCCTCCCTGAGCATGTATATAGTTGGCCATCTTCGTGGGAAGTTGTTTATTTTCTATTTTCAAGCAGGTTCCCCCCCCTCCCCGATTCTGTAATATTCAGAACCTGAATTGCCTATTGTAAGTTAAAAGACTACTTTTCTGTCTGTGACTTCAAATTCCATTCTGTGCTATGTATGTATGCATGTATGGATGTATGGATGTGTGTTAATCTATTGGAGAACCCAATCTAACTCAGGAAAAATAAGCATTCCCTTTAAAAAATGAAGGGAAAAAAAGGAGTCCAAATGTCATGGTTCCGATAGATGAGACCAGTAGAAATAAGAAGTCTGAGGCAATTGCTTTCCTCAAAGAATACTTTTAATGGCTACATAGTATCAGCATGAACAAAGATGAAACCAAGACTGAAAGTTCCCTCCCCCAAGGTACAATGTAACAAGTTGAACTTTCCACCCCTGTAATATGTCATAAATCACAATCCCCAATTAACTACCTTGGCGGGCTTTCTAATGGAAGCTCCAGCCCGCCAAAACTCATATAACTTGACCTTGGTTCCCACAGGAAAGTTATTGTTATGGCTAAACTAGAAGAATACATCTCCTCTCTCCCATTGCTGTGGCAACCAAAAACGATGTAAAGATGGTTGCAGACAGAATCGTTTGAAAGTTGACAGTCGGATCCCCTAAAGAAGAGAGAAATCCTATAGGTAGAAAAGGAATTAGAGTCATGTATCATCCCTAGGGTTATTTGGATGTTTATCATAAAAATTATGTATTAATCTATCAGTTTTTACATCAGCACTTTTTACCCAGGTGGCCTCTGATAGTGGGTAACCTTTCCATTGCACTAGATACTGTAACTTTTCCTTGTACAACCTAGAATCAAGGATTCATTTTATTTCATAATGAGTCTCTCCCTCCACGACGAGGGGACCAGGTGCCTGCTTTGGAGGGGGTTGCAATGAAGACTCTCTGTATGGCTTCAATAAGCTGCAGTGGAACACAGGATGAACTTTCCCTAAAAGGGGAAGGAGCTTTAGTTTCACGGTGACTGGGTTTATGATTTGCACTATGGGGAAAGGTCCAAGGAATTTTGGTCCCAATTTTTTACTAGGCAATTTGAGTCTTAAATATTTTGTAGAGAGGTAAACTTTTTCACCCACATGGAATAGCCTCTGGGGGGCCCTTCTCTTGTCTGCCTGCTCTTTGTATATTTTTGAGGCTTTTGTTAGAGCCGCTTTGGCATTGTCCCAAACGGTTTTCCAAGAAGTCACCCATTGATCTAAAGTTTGAGAAACAGGAGGGTCTTGTGGAAGTTCAGGCATGAGAATAAATTCCCTACCAGTAGCTATTTTAAAAGGAGTCAGTGAGTCCAGTGCTGCTATGTACTGTGTTATTGTAAGCCACCTCAGCAAAAGGGAGGTCAGCCCATGTTGTTTGTAGGTAGTCAATATAACATCTAATATATTGTTCCATCATAGAGTTAGCTTTTTCAGCAGCTCCATTAGATGGATGAAAAGCCGATGACAGTTCCTGCCTGGACCCAATACGTTTCAGAAGTCTTTCCAGAACTTGGCAGTGAACTCCACCCCCTATCTGAAATAATCTGCTTTGGAGCTCCATGGAGTCGATAGATATGCCTGAGAAACATTCTTGCTAGTTTCTTTGCAGAAGGAAGACCAGTACAGGCAATGAAATGAGCTTGCTTAGAAAAAAGGTCAATCACAGTCCATATTACCATATTTCCCCTACTTTCTGGTAATTCTACAATAAAATCCATGGTAATTTCTTCCCAGGGTTGGGAAGGGTCTGTGACTTACTGCAATAGTCCAGGGGGTTTACCTGGACGTTTTTTCATTGTTGCACAAGTTGCACAGTTTTTCACATAATTCTCAATGTCTTTCTTTAACCCTGACCACCAAAACTGACGTCGAATTAAATGTAAAGTTTTTAGGTAGCCAAAGTGGTCTGCTTGTTTGCTATTGTGGCTGCGTTGGAGGCCCTGAACTCTTGAGGGTTTCTGGTAGATATTTTGACCCCTTCCAAGCCAGCCCGTCCCAATAAGTCAGTATGGTTGTCAGGGCCCACTTCAATACCTCATCCCAAGAAAGTAGAACTTGTGGAAGCAGTTTCTTTCAAAAGGAGCTTTTATTAGTAGACATAATAGACAGGATCTGAGGGTTTCCCGCCAGATCAATAGGTAAAAAGTATCCCCAAGCATAGTTTATCCGGTCGGTTCAAATAGGCCAATCCCAAGGTGTTAAGTTCATTGTGGGAAAAAGGAGATTATTATTATTATTATTATTATTTATTTATTAAATTTATATACCGCCCTATCTCCCTTACGGGACTCAGGGCAGTGAACAGGCGATACTAAAAACCACAATAATAAATAAATAGTTTCTGTCCTAAAATCAAATTAAATCACAGGCCTGTTCTAAAAACACCCCATACAAAACCCCCCACTAAAACATAATCAAACTACGCCAGGCCGGCCGCACGGAATAGATGGGCCATCTCTGGACTGCAGCGATGTTTAGGTGGCTCTTCGCATCTTCCCTTGCAAAAGCGGAGATAACACAGTTGCCAGAGGTACATTCCATTCTCCTCCCCCCTTTCTAGCTGACATCAGGGGAGAGAAGTTCACAGAAGACGAAATGCAGGAACAGCAAAGTGTTACATTGTAGCGATAGATGAAACAAGGCAATAAACCCCAAGTGCTTCCCCCTTCCCTTCCAGGAGTATGGCAGAACCCAGAGAGAGAAGAGAATGCAATATGGGTAGAGAAAGAAAAAAGGAAAGGCCCTTTAGCATATGGGTTCTGGCAATGGTTTTATTTGTCAGGAACCAGGAATCGTTTTTTAACTCCTTCTTTAGCCTCTTCATTAACGGGCTATCAGGTTCAGTTGATTTTGCCTGTGATGCCCCCCCCTGTTGTTACTTGAGTGATCAACTCTGGTTGTGGAATAATGGCTTTTGTATTGAGGCAACCTGGACAGGGCATCAGCTAGGTAATTTTTTCCTCCCGGGATGTATTTTAGTGTGAAATTGAAACGGTTAAAATACTGCAGCCACCAAACTTGTTTAGGAGATAACTTACCGGGGGGGCGGTTCAATGCCTCTAGATTTTTGTGATCACTCCATACTTCAAAAGGAAAATTGCTCTCTTCAAGGAAATGATGCCATGTAAGCAGAGCCCACCTTACCGCGAAAGCCTCTTTTTCCCAGACCGTCCACCTCCGTTCAGTGTCTGTTTAGTTTTTGGAGATATAGGCGCAGGGCTGCAAATCCCCATTCTCATTCTTTTGCAAGAGAACGGCTCCTACAGCCACATTGCTGGCATCAGTTTGGATGATGAATTGTTTTTCAGGATTGGGATGTTTTGAGAATGGGTTCTGCTGCAAACAGTCTCTTTAAGTTCTCAAAAGCAGTCTGGCATTCAATGGACCATGGCAGTGGCTGGCAGGGTCGTGGCTTTCCCCCAGTTTTCCTGTTTTTAACAGTTCAGTAATTGGCAGAGCAATCTTGGCAAAGGAGGGGATAAACTGCCGGTAGAAGTTTGCAAATCCCAAACAACTCTGGAGTTGCTTACGGATTCGTGGGGGCTGCCATTCTAGCACCATTTTCACTTTAGCTGGATCCATCTCAACGCCTTCACTGGAAATTTACCCTAGGTCAGGGGTCTTCAAACCTGGCCCTTTTATGACTTAGTGTAAAGTTTAGTGTTTAACAATTTTCTGAGCACTTCCCGCACTAATTTGACATGCTCCGTCATCATTTCTGTGTAGATGAGGATGTTGTCAAGGTAAACTAAGACCCCCTTATATAGGTGATTATGCAATATTTGATTAATCAATTGCATGAACACAGCAGGGGCCCCCTTCAGGCCAAAAAGCATAACATTGAACTGGAAACTCCCCAAGGGGCTGTTAAAAGCAGTTTTCCACTCATCTCCTTCCTTAATTCTTACTCGATAATATGCCCCTCTTAGGTCTAATTTGGTAAAAACTTTTTCTTTTGCCAAATGGGCTAACATGTCCTTCATCAAGGGGAGGGGGGTACATATTCTCCACGTTGACACAGTTTAACCCTTTATAGTCGACGCACAGCCTCATCGACCCATCTTTTTTTTCCTTAAAGAGCACTGGGGCGGCTACCCGGGATTTTGCTGGCTGGATGAACCCTCTGGCCAAGTTCTTATCAATGTATCAGTTCCTTCAGTTTGTGGGGGGCGGTGTCATTGAGTACATTTTTGACTTAGGTAATTTGGCTCCCGATAAAATCTCAATAGTGCAGTCAATGGTTCGGTGGGGAGGCAGGACATCACATTCTGCCTCGCTGAATGCTTCTGCTAAGACTCTATATTCACTTGGGATGATTGGCTCTCCCGGCGGGGAACTCACAGCGGATTTCAAGGTTTCCAGGGGCTGCCTTTGGCTCTCAACTGGGCTACTGATTGGGGTAGGAGGAGTTGGTCCAGGTGCTAATCTTAAAGTCCTCACTCTGTTCTCCCACAAGATCATGGGGCACCATTTGTCAAGCTAAGCCAGCCCCAGAATTACTTGCTTCTGTCATTTTTGGGATCACCACAAAATGGATTAGCTCCCAATGCTCCCCTTTCTCTAGGTGCACTAGTTTGGTTAGGTGAGTAGCTGGGCTCCTCCTATGAGAGATCCATTGGCCTGCTCAAACCTCATGGGCATAGGTAGCAATTTTGCCCTAATGCACAGTTTTAGTACAGTAGGGAGGTTGATCAAGCACCGGGTACATCCCAAATCAACTAAAACGGTCAGGTCCATCTGAACCCCTCACTTTGGCACCAATAGTTTCGCAGAAAGGGCAAAGGAGGGGGATAGGCTGACTCACCATCAGGTCGTCTCCCCCCCCCCCCGGTCATTGCTGTCGTGTGGATCGGGTGCAGGCAGGTGTTCAGCTGATTTCTCTTGCTTCTCCTTAGGAGGAGAGATGATTTGTACAACTTGTCCCTGGCTGACCCAATTGGACTTCTCTCGCACTGGTCGAGGTTGTCTCTTAGGTGCTGCGGTCGTACTTTTCGATGGAGGGAAAGGAACCGGGCAGTCTGCAGGTCGATGCCCAAGTTACCCACACCTGAAGCATTTAATCTGAGATCCAACGGGAACTCGAACGGGTCCATGCGCCGGGACAGGTGGGGGGCTCTGCAACGGTTGACGCCTCACCGGATCTCTCCTTGGTTGAGGTCCAGAAGCTGCAGGCTTATGGTACCATATCAGCTTGATATCCAAATTCGTATCAAAATGGTACCAATCATGGAGTTGATCAGGATTCCCCCTGCAGATGCATGTCTGGAACAGATTGCGGTCCAGCCCCGTTTTGAAGTAGTGGATCAATGACTGTTCGGGCCACTGCTTGATCCACCCTGCCTCTCTTTGAAACTCCCTTACGTACTCTCTTGCAGGCTGACCCCTCTGCTTCACATCGTGAATTTTTCGGCTTGTACTGCCTGGGATTCATCCTCAAATCTGGCTCTCAACCCATGCGTGAATAGATCAAAATTCCATAGCTGGTGCCTGTTCCTCTCGTAGGCCAGCCGTTCACTCCCCAGCCTCCCCTTCCAAATTTGCAGCTACAGAATCAATCATCTCGGCTTCATCTAAATAACGATTCAGATGAGACCACACCTGGTTTAGGAAAATAATCACCTTCTCGGGGACTCCATCGAAAGTGGGCTTGAGGGGAGGTGGATCTGCTGGACAGCAATCCCAGAGAGGCTACAGTAAGCCAGGCAACTGTGTTTGGGGCTGCTGAAACCCCGACGGAAACCCCCTGGTGGAGGCCTTGGGCTGGCAGGGCGCCGACAGCGGTCAGGACTGGCGCAACGCTGATAGAGATCGGGATCAGCTGGGCGTTGGTGGTGATCTGGGCTGGCCGGGCACCACCAGCGCTCAAGGTTGGCATAGCACCGATAGCGGTCAGGGCTTACTGGGCATCGGTAGCGGTCAGAGCTAGGAGAATGGCATCGTCGATCTGGGCTAGTGGAACACCTTCGTCGATCAGGGCTGGTAGAACACCTGTAATATTCAGGACTAACCTGTTGCTGGGCTCAATCCAGGCTTCTGTGGCGTCGGTAGCGGTCAGGGCTTCGCCTGTGCACTGGTTTCGACATTAGGTCAGGCTTCGGCAATGGGGAGGCAGTCCACTCCACCGCTATGGGACTGGGACTTCACCTGAGTGGCACATGGGACCTCCTATCTTTTCGTCCACCTGAGATCAACTGGTGTGTGGCCTGACCTCCTTCACCCATCTCCAGCCTGTCAAACCTCTCCCTCAGACGTTCCATCGAGTGGCTATGGATGGCAGTCAGATACTTCCACTCCCCAGACTCGTCCCAGGCAGCCGGTTGCTTTGCTTTCATTGCTATGGGTGAATGGAAGCCCTGCGATGAGATCAGTGGGAACTCAACCTCTGCGGCTTTCAGCGTGCTCTTGAGCAGTAAAGTAGCGTGTGACCGCCAGATCCTCCCGAGGACGATTGCTTCCTCTCTCTGAGTCAGTTTCTCCAACAGGACTTCGTGGGCCTTTGGTCTCACTCCAGCTGCCAAGACCACGCTCTCCACCAAAGCAGCAGCCTACATCCCATCTGCCGCTGCCACTCCGAGGCTAGAGATTGATTCCCCTTTCTTTTCCATCTCTGCGTCTTCCCTGAGTCTTTGTCATCCTCCCAAGGTGTGGCTAGGTGACTGGGGCTCAGGACCCCGTTGGTTAGTGAATTTTGGAGTCTTGGTTTAATGTCATGGTTCTGATAGATGAGACCAATGGCTACATAGTATCGGTACGAACAAAGGTGAAACCAAGACTGAAAGTTCCCTCACCCCAAGGTACAAAGTAACAAGTTGAACTTCCCACCCCTGTAATATATCATAAATCACAACCCCCAATTAATTACCTTGGACTTTCTAACGGAAGCTCCAGCACACCAAAACTCCTATAGCTTGACCTTGGTTCCCACAGGAAAGTTATAGTTATGGCTAAACTAGAAGAATACATCTCCCCCCTCCCATTGCTGTGGCAACCGAAAACGATATAAAGATGGCTGCAGACAGAATTGTTTGAAAGTTGACACCAACTTCTTTAAGAAAAGAAGAAAAAAATCGTATCGCCCCAATCATCTTTTAATTATCTTAAAACCTATACCTTTTATTACTACATATAAAAACTATGGATGAACCAGATCATACTTCCCTAATGTAATATAAAATAGCCTATACCAGAATAGGAATTCTTGGTTTTTAGCCTAGGTAAATTATACAACTATTTGCACTAAGTCATGCTGTGGATTAGTTTGAAAATCAGTATTATTTGGATAATTTCTGTTTATGCAAACTAAGTGTTAATACACTATATCTTGCATGCTGTATGCAAATGTGACCTTTTTGATAATGAGCCCAGAAAACTGAGGAAAGCTTGAAAACCAAAACTAAGCACATCAAAAATTACAAATTTTTTAAAATTATTATTTATTAAAGCAAACCTATGATGAATGAAAAGTCAGAAAACTTGGATCATACATACAAAAGACATTAAAAAGCATTTAAAAAGCAGAGATCCAGAGGAATTTAAAACTATTTAATAAGGATCTTAATAAAACCAATTCTTCAAGGGGGAGACAAATAGTGGACAGGGATAAAATATAGATAAATAGATAAAGAAAAGTAGCAAAAGGAAGTAGGGATATCTTAAGAAGTATTAAAAGGAAGGAGAAAAACTCTTAGTAGAGGATGCTCTTTTGATTGAAGAAATCCTAAAATCTAGACATCTGTAGCATTTTTATCTTTATTTGTACAATTTAATAATTGAAGAAAATGAAAATTCCTTTAAAATGCTTCATTTTAGCATAAGAAGACATTCTGAAGATCCTTGAGAAAAAGAAAAAAAACTCCTCCTCCCTGGTGTTACGTATGTGTATGGAGAGATATTTCAGTGCATCTTTGCCCAAAATGGTGAACAGAACTGAAGAAGCTTCTTGGATGAGAAGTGAAACGTCTTCAAAGAAAAACAAGCAAGTCCAGTTGCTTCTTGAAAAAGCATCTTTGCAACTTCCAGCCCTATGATTCTATATTCTAATTGTGTCAACAGGGTGTGGAAAATAACAATTTTAGGAATAGCAAGTTATACCCTCTGACTCTTTATGAGACAAAAGTTAGCACTTTTTCTTCCCATTTCTGTTTTGTCAAGTAGGGCATAAAAATGACTGGACAGAATAAAGGTGGCTAATATTTTTCCTTCTATTTCCACTTAAGAAAGAGAAACTTCAAGCAGTCAGAAGAGCAAAATCCCACAAGCCTTCAAATTTACATTTCTTCCTCAGATGTGTTTGTCTTTGCCAGATTAGGGCTTTTTTTTCCAAATGCAGCTGACTTTCCCCAAAGTAGCAGAATTTAGGGACACCTTATAAGGAGCAACAACCAGCAGGGCAGCAGCAGGGTTTCACTGACTTCCATCTTCACTGGTTCGTTGGAAAAGAGTCCCTTGACTGACCTCAAGTGAGTGCCTCAAAAAGAACCTCAGACAGATATGTAGCACATTCCTTCAAGGTTGGTTACAAGCCCCACATTTACGAAGCAGCAAATGCTAAGCTATGTCCATTGGTCATTTCTGCAGCCAGTTCTTTCCCCCCATTTCTTATTGCCTTTGTTGAGCATTTGCCTGAAAGAGGGCTGGCAGGATATAGGGAAGAAAAGCGCCCCAGGGTCCAGATGGGGAAGACATTTCGATAGGAGCTATAGCTGATAGCACAAGTCTTGTTGAATACACCCGCAATATTTTCCTGTAAGCAAAATAAGAAATACAATGTAAAGCTTCCCTCTCATCTTTCCTGTGCATTACATAGCACAAAAGATCCTGCAGGAAAGGAAAATAAAACATGTGAGTTACCTGCCACCTCATATACATGACCACACATATATTAGAAAGCTTCTGACAAGTTGACTTGCCTTGTATATCAAAATAAAAAGTCTCTAGAGACTTCCGGTTAGGTGTCGCGTGTGATGGGCGCAGGAACACGGAGCTCCGTCTTCCGTGTTTGATTTCGCCCTGCTGGGGACCCTAAAAAGGATTGAAAGTCACCCAGGAGAGGCGACAAAGAAGGAGTGGACCCTTGTTGATCGCGGAGGGGCAGTGGCCCCTCTGTTTGATCTGAGGAAGCCCTCCAAGCCAGCAGGGGAAAGACTGGCTACATCCATGTGGCCAGTCAGAAGCTGCTGACAACCGAAGAAAAGCAGCTTTTGAGCAGCATGGACGGAACAGGGTGAGACTTTGTCCTCTTTTTATGACTTTAAGACTTTTTCCTGGAAAACACCGCCCAAAGCAAATAATTCTCCCCAATGAGAGAGGGAAGAGGAATTTACGCCCCATTCCCTCAGGAAAAGCAGCGAACTAACTGCTTGGGGGAAAACAGAGAAAATTACAAGATTAATTTGGAATCAATACAGATATATATAGCTTTGAAATTTGGGGACTAAAAGTGCTTTTGAGACTTTTTTAGAAAAGAGACTTGAAAAGCTTTCAATATAAGTTTGGATTTAAAAAGCTGGAACACGGCGTCAATGACATCTACTGTCGAACCACAGCACTACAATTTATTATGCTTAAGGGAAATATGGCTTGAAGCCCAGACTCAGATAGGACTTTTGTTGTCCTTGGAAACTTTCACTTCTGAAGACTGCAGCAGGGAAAAGTTAAAAAAAAACCTCTTGGGCTGCTTACTGTGTGGCAGAGACGATAAACTATTTTGAACTGGCCTGCCTGGATTATGAATACAAATACTAACTGACTTTTAGAGCTGTGTTGTGGAACTATTTCCCTGTAGAAGAAACATGCATTACTGATTGAGATGATGGAATACTTCGTATTATAAACATTTGATTGATCAACAACTTTTAATTGCTTTTTTGTCTCTGGACAGAAAGGATATGTTTTTCACTGGACAGAAAAACTTACATTGCTTATATTTGTTTAGGGGAGGCTTAAGGACGGACTGACAGGCTGGCTGGATAATTTGGAGTTCAAATGACAATTGACTGGAACTTTTTAAATCCCTAAATAGATTGGACTATAAAGACCACATACAAAAACAAAATGGATGTTTCATACTTAGCCTTAAATGGTAAAAAAAGCATCCCTAACATTTGTCTTCAAAGGTCCCAACAAGAAAATGTTGATGAATCTCAGAAAGAAATTCTTTCTATGTATTTGAAATCAATACAAAAGACAATTGCCTTAGCTCATGATGAGACTAAAAATAATGCAAAAGAGATAAAAGAACAATTTTCTAATCTAAACCTACAAATTCAGAAAATGACTACAAAGAAGGAACTAGTAACCCAGAAAATAGAAGGAAAATTAGAGGAAGCGGATCCAAGGATGGAGGACCTAAAGGAATGAATCAACAAACAGACTCAAACAAATGAAGAATTAGAAGACGTAGCAATAATACCGGAAATGGAAAAGATACCTTACTTGTCAAGATCTCAGAACACATTTGAGGATAAGGAAGAAGAGCTAATCAAATGTAAGATAAAGCTGTTAGGAGAATTGTGGAAAATTGGAGAAGGAGGGAGGCTGTTTAATGAATATAAATGGGCTGAGCGTTCTTCCAAAAATACTTTAATCAAACTGTCTTTCTTATTCCAAACAATATACACAAAAATAGAGGAAGAACTACTTGATGATTCAAATGCATTGACTTGGAAAATTAGTTGGCAAAGGAAGAAAGCTAGAGTAAGACTGAAGAAAATAGAGATTTTGACCCATTAGATGGGATATTATACTATTAAATAGATGTTTGAACATAGCTAAGAGAATAGATAATTGTTAGAAATAAAGGTATTATTATAACTAGAAAGATAGGATTTGTAATCAGAATAATATATTTTGGTATGAGAACGAAAATATGAAAATGCCAAGAGGGTCTGAATAATGGAAGCTTTTGGTTACCCAAATATAATTTATTATGAGAAAACTATAAGTGATAGAGACACTTTGAACATTGATGGGAAATCAAAATTTTAAAAAAGCAGGAAAAACAGGATATTGATTGAATAAATGGATTTTAAGTGCAAATAAAGATATGTTTTGGTTAGAAAAAATATTTTAAACTGACACTATTGATATTATGTATAATATTAGAAAAATGTGATAAAGATGTTGATATTCAATTGTTAACAGCAATAAGAATTGTATTGCCTAGTGTGGAAAAATGTATACCACTGGAAGAAGAGAGAAAGTACTGGATGGTGTAGTATTGGATCTAGATTGAGAAGTTAATATGTACCATTGAATTACTAATGGACGCAGACAACATGTTGTTTGTTAAGTACCGTATTTTTCGCACCATAAGACGCACCTGACCATAAGACGCACATCGTTTTTAGAGGACAAAAAAAAAGAAAAAAAATATTCTAACCGGCGGCGGCGCGGTCGGGTAGGCGGCGGCGGGGNGCCAAGGCGGCCTCCGACGGCGAGGGAGGTAGGCCGGGTGGTGGGGGGAGGCTCCGGCGTGGCGCAGAGGGCAGCCGGGCAACCAGGAGGCATGAGGACCGGCTCAGCTCAGCTCCCTCTCTCTATTTCTCTCTCCCTCTCAAAGATCCTTAAAATCCTCCCTCGCCATCGGAGGCCGCCTTGGCCCTCTGGCGCCCGGCACAGCCCTGGGGCTGGCGGGCAGGAGCAGCTCCTTCCCAGCTCGCCGGGCTCCGGGTCTCAGAAGCAGCCAGGCGGCGGGGAAGAGGGCGAGGCGGTGATGCCCGCATGTGCGTCGGAGGCCAGCCAGCCGGCCCGGGAGGGGAGAAGCGGTGCTTTCCGAGCGGCCCCTCGTGTGCGACGAATCGGGGAAGGGTTTGGCGGTGAAGGGCTGCGTGGCGTGGAAAGGGGCTCCCACGACCCCACCGCTGCTATGGCGCTTAGGAGGCTCGAGGGGCCGGCAGGTCCCGGAGGGGCGGCTGGGAGAGGGCAAGAGGTGCCGGGATGAGGATGGAGGGCTCCAGGTTGGCGGGTGCGAGAGGACGGCCAGCGGCTCCGAGGCGCACGGATCCTCCGCGCGGCTTCTGAGGCCCTGGAGGTGACGCCGCTTGGCTCTCTGCCAGGCTCTCCGCCAGAGCCTGCCCCCCTCCCCGGGCATTCCAGCCCCGGACCTGCACCGGTCAGCTGGCGGAGGGTGATGGAGAGGCGGCGACTCGGCAGGCGGGGTCCTGCCTGCCCACCCGCCCGATTTGTAAAAGAAAAAGTCTTCCGCCCAAGCATAACGCCAGCAGTTCTGTGACACGGGGGCTTGAGGTATGGAGGCACGGGACGCGTAGCGGCGCTGTGGGAGGCAGCAGGACAGGGGGGAGGGGTTACCTGCATCCTGCCAGCCGACCTCTGGAAGCCTGCCTGAATGAAGACTTTTAGGGGGTGTGGAAAGGGAGACAGACTGAGGGCTGTATTAAGACCATAAATGGCTGCTTAAGGAGAGTGGAAGGGAGGCGAATTCGGGGTGGAGCAGAAAACACGGGGGGGGGAGGAAGGCATTAGGAAATAAGCACCAAGGTACCTGGTGCCTTGCAAGGGATTCTCGAGTGTTCTGCAATTGTTTTTCCTCTCTCCTCTGTGCGAGAAAAACTTTTGTGGCGTAAATCTGAAATGAGTCCCTGGGGAGGGCTGGGCCTTGCTCTGCACCTGCGCTCTTCACACGCCTCCTGCAGGGCACATTTGGTAAAGTTCCTGTATGCAGGCTGCCGCCAAGCAGAGGGAGTAGCACAGCTAAGGAAAAGGGTAAAAAAAAAAATGGCTGCAGCCTTTCCTCCTCCATGCCGCACAAGCTCTCCTTGCTTCCCGGCCAGTATATGCTCTCCTCCCCTGCACTCAGGCTTCAGCTCCAGGCGGCATTCGCTCCATAAGACGCACAGACATTTTCCCCCATCTTTTGGGGGGAAAAAAGTGTGTCTTATAGAGTGAAAAATACGGTACTTATGATTGTAAAACTAGAAATAAAATATTTATTAACAAAAGAATAAAAAGTCTGCACATTTTAAGGATAATGTAGGAATTCAAAAAGGAGGGACTTGCTGCTGTTGAAATGGGCTGAACCAAAAATTTTAATGTGGAGAAAAGCAAAGTTTTACATTTAGGTAGGAAAAATCAAAGGTTTAAGTACAGATTAAGAGGGACCTGGCTCAAAAACAGCAACTGTGAGAGGGACCTTGGAGTCCTAGTGGACGATCACTTGACCATGAGCCAGCAGTGTGCGGGAGCAGCCAAAAAAGCTAATACAATCCTGGGTTGTATAAACAGAGGCATAGAATCAAGATCACATGAATTATTAGTACTGGTTTATAAAAACCTAGTAAGATCACACCTGGAATACTGCAACCAATTTTGGTCACCATACTACCAAAAAGATGTTGACACTTTGGAAAAAGTTCAGAGGAGAGCAACTAAAATGATCAAAGGCCTGGAGACTAAAACATATGAAGAATGGCTGCAGGACTTGGGTTTGGCTAGTCTAAAGAAAAGAAGAAACAGGGGTGACATGATAGCAATATTCCAGTATTTGAGGGGCTGCCACCAAGAGGAGGTCAAATTATTCTCCAAGGCACCAGAGTGGAGGACAAGAAACAATGGTTGGAAACTGACCAAAGAGAGAAGCAACCTGGAATTAAGGAGAAACTTCCTTATAATGAAGACAATTAACCAGTGAAACAGCTTGCCTCCAGAAATTGTGGGCACTCCATCACTGGAGATTTTTAAAAAGAGACTAGACAGTCACTTGTCTGAAATGGTATAGGTTCTCCTGCTTGAACAGGGGGCTGGACTAGAAGACCTCCAAGGTCCCTTCGAGCTCTATTCTATTCTATAATTCTATTTTATAAAAAGGATATCAGAATAAATCAAAACTGAACTCATGATATTATTGCAAAGTAAAAAGCAATAGAGGCAGATGCTTTTTATTCTCCTTTGATATTTAAGCATATGATATTTCAGCAACTTCATGAGAGTTTGGGGACAGCCCACTTTAATGTATTTTAATTCATGTATTATTATTTGGCATATAGCAATAGCTTTTGAGGATGGTGTGGTTATCCACTGACTGAGCTGTTTTGTTAGGCAGGGATAATAGCAATAGATGGAAGCCAGATCCTCTGCCTTCCTGCTCAATAATGCCTGTCCATTAAGGTGAGGGACAAGATCCAGGTATCAAGTTACTCAGGAATGCTTTTAGTGTAGGAATATTATTGATAAAAGTCTTAGCAAACCTTGTAAGTTTTGGTTGAACTATGTTATTACTGAAATGTATGCATGATGTTACTTTTAATGATTGGTTCACAGTGATGTGTGTTTCTGTGACTGATTCATAGCAATGTATGCTTTTCAAACATGTGTAAAAGAGAATCCACTGCAAGCAGGGATATGCCCATTTTGGAACTTGCTTCTGAGCAACCTTTTATTGGCAGACAGAAGTCTTACTCCTTTCCCACCTGTCTGCTGTGGTTCATTGGGTTCCAGGTAAAAGAGCCTAGGCTTTATGGAACAAGAGGACTCTGAGAACTAGACCTTTTGAGCATTAATAACTGCTGGCATGACGGTTCCTTGTGAGCAGTCTAAGAGCGAGAAAGAGCACGCCACCTAACCGGCATGGGGCTATAAAGAAGACAAATAAGAACTTATCAGTAGGTCCTACACGGCAACAGCAAAGGAACTCCTTTGATGCTGAAAAATTTGCATGCAACCCAGGAAGAAGGTTTATAAAAGCTAAGTAATTGAGGCATGATACTCATAAGCAAAGACAGGTGAACTGAAGAAAGAGACATTTTACCTGAGGCCAGTCCCCATTAGGCAGCTGTTTCTCAATCAACAGTTTAATTCCCTTTTCCACAACTCGGACATCTGGGTACCTGCAAAGCAAAATGAACCAATCTGAGGCTGGACAGAAACTGGGAGCCAATGAGTTCTAGTTCTCCCTTAATCATGAAAGCTGGCTAGATGACTCTGGGCCGGTCATTCTTTCCCAATCTAATTCACCCCACAGAGGGCAAGCGGAGGAGGTTGGAGCATAATGTGCATTGCCTTGAGTGCACCACATAAAGGCAGGATAGAAATCATCCTCCTCCCCTTCTCCTCCTCCTCCTGCTCCCTAGAAAAATGCTACAGGCAGGTTCAAGGAACTTAACTTGCAGTTAAATTTAGAGAAAGAAAAGGTAGCACAGGAATCATCTATGTTCAGAAAAGCTCTTTCTGTGTGTTGCAGTATCCCAACCGTAAAAATCCAGGCCAATCTCTTATGAGAATTTCCATTAGAGGCCTGTGATTTGTTACCCAGTTCACAGCAAACAACTAGAAAGGTGGCTGAGGGCATTGCTGAATGGTCTTGTGTGTCTAATAGGTTTTCAGATTCCTATTTCCCTTGAGATTCTGTTCCCAGCTCAGCACATTTTATTTGGAATTATAGAAAATGGAATGTGGATGTGAGACTATGGAGAAAATGCTGTTTCAGGAGACATCCTAAGGATACTGTTTTGCATAATCAGGTACAATACCTATACTGGAAGTTCTTGCATGGACTTGGATGGGAATTCTGTCCGTCCCCAACTGCCAGATAATCGGAGTATCAAAATAATTGGTGCTACCTGACTCATGATTAGAACAGAGGCCACCGGCCACCAGAAACAGGAAGCTGGAGGCCAGGGGTCCTGCAAGCTCTTACCTAACAGCCATGAGTCCCAAGAGAGCCCAACAGGTGTTGTGGATCTGTGATGTGGTGCTCTGAACATATCTGCGTTGTTCACAAGACTCAAAGTCCTCTCCCCAACCACCATCCTCCATCTGCTTGGAGACCAAGAACTCACAAGCCCGGGACACTGCCTGACAGGCCACTCTAGGAGAGGAAAAGCAGAAGGACGGAAATCCAGGGCCGCTCTTGCCAAAGGAGGGATTGGAAGAGCAAGGCCAAAAGATTTTACCCTACGTTGCTCCTGAGAAGTTTCTTCCACTGCCAATTTTCCCTCCCAGCCAGCAGAAACGAAAGGAGAAGGGGGGGGGGCGACTCACCCTCCACAGTAGGTCTGCTGCATACAAGCATGTGCTTCCAATCCAAACCATGCGCCATAAGTGAAGCACACACCCCAGCTTCTGAAAGGGAGAAGAAATCAGTCAGCAAATGCAGACAGTATGAGGCAGAAGAGGAGGGAGGGTTAGGGTAAAATACTGGGCAGTCTGTTGTTCATTCTCCACAGCAGTCTGAAAAAGAGAGGGGGGGGATGGGGAGAGAGGGGGAGGGG
>NW_015386275.1:819075-821023 GCF_001527695.2 Protobothrops mucrosquamatus | reverse complement strand
TGAAAAAGAGAGGGGGGGGAGGGGGAGAGAGGGGGAGGGGGAGGGGGAGGGAGGGAGGGAGAGGGAGGGAGGGAGAGAGAGGGGGGGACGGGGAGGGGAAGAGAGGGGGAGGGAGAGGGAGGGAGAGAGAGAGAGAGCCACCGAGTGCAACCCAGCAAGTGCAACCAGGGACCTCAATATCTGTGCTGAGACATTTTCCTATCCAAATAAATGTCTGAAGTGGACAGCCCTAAAACTGTCAAGCTGCAGTTATTCAGAAGATACTCACCCTTCCCAGGACCCATCAGCTCTCTGCTTTTTCTGACAATACCTTAAGCCCTTTTGCAGTATCTCTCTAAGTAAAAAGGAAAACACAATGGGAAATCATTTCAACATATCCACTCTCCATTCTCTCCCTCCGAAGCAATCAAAATTTTCTCTCCCTTTAAGGAATAATGGTTTCCTCCCCTGCCCCGATTCTGCAGTTTGTCCTCTAGCAGACTTTCTCAGAGGGAAGGTTGAGTAAACTAAAAGTAAACTCTGAAAGTCCTTCCTTCCACCCTCACTCCCCTTTGTTTACCTGATTTCCAGGGTTCTGTGTTCCGGGAAGAACTTGTGGAAATGCTTCAGCGCCTGCATCACAGCTGAGGTGCATTCCACATATGTATAGTCAACCATGATATCACCTAAACACCACACAACAAGTAGGTCAGCACATGTTGGATGCAGGATATACTTTCCTTTCTTCCAGTGAAATTCTGACATGTGATTTATATGGTGAAGCCACCAAAAGCCAAGGAAACTTTTTATTCTACAAAGGCAACAATCCCCTTGGCCAGAATAAACAGTAGCAGAGACTATCAATTGTCCAGAAGGGGAGCTGAAGACCCTCTAGAGCAGTGATGGTGAACCTTTTAGAGCCTGAGTGCCCAAACTGCAACCCAAAACCCACTTATGCATCCTCAAGTGCTGGGTGGGTGTGGCCCATTGGCTGGGTGTGGTCAATTGGGTGGGTGGTAATGGCAGACCCAGTGGGACTAAAAAGTTCAATCAATCAATTCCAACTCTGTAAGATCTTTTTTTTTCCCGCGAGAAGTTGAAATTGAACCCTTTTTTTTTTGCACATGGCGGCGGAGGCCTAAAGCCAAAAGGTTTTATAAAACCCAGCTGAAGGCCTAGGACTGGGGCGACGGCGCGCATGCCCACAGAGAGGGCTCTGAGTGCCGCCTCTGGCACCCGTGCCATAGGTTCGCCATCACTGCTCTAGAGAAAATAAAGAAGCCATACAAGTCTTTATTCTTACCAAATATCTCTGAAGGATTCAACAGCTCCAGCAACCAGCCCCCGCGCATGGTTTCGTAGGTTGAAAAGCCACCATCAACATTTTGCATGTTCAGCAACTAAACAGAGAGGACAAAGAACAATCTGACTTGGCCAAAGAGGAATCTTCAGGAAGCTAAAAAAATTTCAGAAGTTATCTGCCTTGAAAATCTTCTCTAATGGAGCCATCATTCCATCTGGATGTATATTCAGCCCTTATTTCCCTTTATATCACAAGGTATGAATTCAGCCTAAGCTTATTGTTTAGAATAGAATAGAGCTGGAAGGGACCTTGGAGGTCTTCTAGTTCAGCCCTCTGCTCAAGCAGGAGAACCTATACCGTCTCAGACAGGTGAATGTCTTGTAAATCTCCAGTGATGGAGCGCCCACAATCTCTGGGGGTAAGCTGTTCCACTGGCTGATTGTCCTCACTGTCAGGAAGTTTCTCCTTAATTCCATGTTGCTTCTCTCTTTGATCAGTTTCCAACCATTGTTTCTCATCCTTCCCTCTGGTGCTTTGGTGAACAACCTGGCCCCTCTGCCTTGTGGAAGTCCCTCAAATACTGGAACACTGCTATCATGTCTCCCCTATTTCTTCTTTTCTTTAGACTAGCCCACGGGTCGGCAACCCGTGGCTCCCCACCGTCAT
>NW_015386275.1:800798-818439 GCF_001527695.2 Protobothrops mucrosquamatus | reverse complement strand
GGATTTTAAATCGGGTTTATTTTAAGGAAATTTTAAACAGGAAATCACAACGTTAAATATTTGGCTTTTAATTGGTTTTATTCGGTGGGGATTGTGGGTATGTTTTTGTTTTTAAATAGGTTGTGAGCCGCCCTGAGTCCCGTCGGGAGAAGGGCGGGATATAAATCAAAATAATAAATAAATAAATAAATAAATAAATCTCCTGCGGCTCTCTGTCCTCAGCCACCATGTGCAGTCTGAAAAAAAAGTGGGACTAAAAAAGTTCAACCAATGAATTCAAACTTCTCATGAAGTTTGAATTGATTGGTTGAACTTCTTTGGTTTGTGCGACTGCCCACAAACCTCTTTCCTTCTTCGGACTGCACGTGGTGGCCGGGAGGATTGCTGGAAAGGTGTCCCTGGTAAGGAACCGCAGGTGGCTGGTCTCGAGGTGCCTCTTCCCTGCCCAGCGGGTCTCTCCTTGGCCTGTTCCGTCGCCACCTCTGTTAGTCGGGGGGGTCACCAGGGGTCTCTGTAGCTTCCCCTCTCCGCCTTTCGGCCGTCTCACAGGCAGCAGATCCCCATGGCCTCTTTCAAGAGATTCCCCTGCGGCGCCTGCCCAGCCCTTTTCCCACCTACTGCGTGGTCCTCTTGGCTGTCCTCCCGCTGCCACTGCTGCCAGTCGCGCTGAGCGAGGCCGAAGAGGCAGCGGCGAGCGGGCAGCCGCGCTATTTCGCCGTCCTCCCGCTGCCACCGCCACCCTCGGTGCTGCAGGAGGTGACCTTGGGCTGTGAGGGCAGCGGGTCGGGACCCCCCTCGTCCCCGCGGCCGGGGGCGGTGGAGACCCCCGACGATGCTGCAGTGGCTGCCGCCAGAGCCGTTGCCTCTCGTCCTGCTCCCCCTCCCTGCCCGTTCGGCTGAGAACGCGGTGAGGGCAGCCGGGCCGGGGGCAGCGGGGACCCCTGACAATGCTGCAGTGGCCGCCGCCGTGCCACCGCCGCTGCCTCCCGTCCTGCTCCCCCTCCCCGCCTGTTCAGCTGAGGATGCGTCAGGGGTGGCGGCCGGGCCAGGAGCAGTGGGGACCCCCGACGATGCTGCAATGGCCGCCGCCGTGCCACCGCTGCTGCCACTGCCTCCCGTCCTGCTCCCCCTCCCCGCCCGTTCGGCTGAGGACGTGGCGGGGATGGCGGCCGGGCCGGGGGCGGTGGGGAACCCCGACAATGCTGCAGTGGCTGCCGCCGTGCCGCTGCCACCGGAGCCACTTCCTCACGTCCTGCTCCCCCTCCCTGCCCGTTCGGCTGAGGATGCGGCAAGGGTGGCGGCTGGGACCCCCAACGATGCTGCAGTGGCCGCCACTGGGTTGCTGCCACCGCCACTGCCTCCCATCCTACTCCCTCTCCCCGCCCGTTCGGCGCCGTCTGGGAGAGAGAGAGAAAGAGAGAGGAAAGAGAGAGAAGAAAGAGAGAAAGAGGAAAGAGAGAGAGAGAGGGACAGAAAGAGGGAGAGGAAAGAGAGAGAAAGAGAGAGGAAAAAGAGAAAGAGAGAGGGGGAAAGAGAGAAAGAGGGGGAGAGGAAAGAGAGAGAGAAAGAGAGAGAGGAAAGAGAGAAAGAGAAAGAGGAAAGAGAGAGGAAAGAGAGGAAAGAGAGAAAGAGGAAAGAGAGAGAGAGAGGAAAGAGAGAGAAAGAGAGGAAAGAGAGAGAGGAAAGAGAGAGGAAAGAGAAAGAGGGAAAGGGAGAGAAAAGAGAGAAAGAGAGAGGAAAAAGAGAAAGAGAGAGGGGGAGAGGAAAGAGAGAAAGAGGGGGAGAGGAAAGAGAGAAAAAGAGAGGAAAGAGGAAAAGAGAGAGAGGAAAGAGGGAGAGAGAAAGAGGGAAAGGAAAGAGAGAGAGAGAAAGAGAAGAAAGAAAGAAAGAGAGAGGGGGAGAGGAAAGAGAGAAAAAGAGGAAAGAAAAAAGAGGAAAGAGAGAGGGAGAGGAAAGAGAGAGAGGAAAGAGAGAGACCCTTTTGACATCTAAAATGAAGATAACACTGCATATATCCTTTTTTACCTTTATTTTATATATACACACACAAACATACATACATACATACATACGTGTGTGTGTGTGTGTGTGTGTGTGTGTGTGTGTGTCCCAGTGTTTTGTTTTCGGTGGGAAACATGTCCAAGTGGCTCTTTGAGTGTTTTGGGTTGCCTACCCCTGGACTAGCCAAACCCAAGTCCCATAGTCGTTCTTTGTATGTTTTGGTCTCCAGGCCTTTGATCATCTTAGTTGCTCTTCTCTGAATTTTTTCCAAACTCTCAACATCTTTTTTATGATATGGTGACCAAAATTTGCTGCAGTATTCCAGTTGTGGTCTTACTAGAGTTTTATAAAGCGGTACTAATACTTTGCGTGATCTTGATTCTATGACTCTGTTTATACAACCCAGGAGTGTATTAGCTTTTTTGTTGCTGATGCACACTGCTGGCTCATAGTCAAGTGATTGTCCACTAGGACTCCAAGATCCCTCTGATAGTTACTGTTTTTAAGCCAGGTCTCACCCAATCTGTATTTGTACCTTTAGTTTTTCCTGCCTAACTGTAAGACTTTGCTTTTCTCCACATTGAAACTCATTTTGTTGGATAGGGTCCATTGTTCAAGTTTGTCAAGACCTTTTTGGATCCTGAGTTTGTCTTCTGGGGTGTTGGCTATTCCTGTCAGTTTGGTGTCATCTGCAAATTTAATGAGTTCCCCTTCAATTCCCTCATCTAAGTCATTTATGAAGATATTGAAGAGTACTGGGTGTCAACGCTGTAAACATTGGATGTTCCTGCTCTGACAACTGATGAAAATTGCAGCCATTTTTTCTTTGCTTTTAACATACTTTTTCTGGTATTTAGAAACCAGGTGCAGAAGGGGGGGGTTGAGATGAAAGCTCGAGCTCAGCTAGCCATAATAGTAATGCTGCCAATTTCTACCAGCTGCTACTGTCGACATGGTTGTGGCCAATCCGAAAAGGGAAGCGTCTGAGTGGCTAAACAATCTTTACAATGAGTAAGTGCCTGAACTGGAGAATCTCCATCTCTTTCTTCTTGGATTAAGAGCCAGGTTCAAGGACCCATCCATAGCCCTCACAGCGGAGAAACAAATTCACAAGATAAAGCAAGACGATAGACCTGCATTGGAATATGTACGAGAGTTTTGCAAGGTAGGAGGCCGGATAGAAAGGTGGCCTGAGCAGTTCTTAGTGCATCACTTCAAGGAGGAGCTAGATGATCACCTTTCCCAGGCCTGTATCTATCGGGCCGCCCTAATCAATTGCAGGATTTATCCTTTTTGTAAGGGGGGCCGGATGTCAACGCTGTAAACATTGGATGTTCCCGCTCTGACAACTGATGAAAATTGCAGCCATTTTCTCTTTGCTTTTAACATGTTTTTTCTGGTATTTAGAAACCAGGTGCAGAAGGGGTGGGGTTGGGATGAAAGCTCGAGCTCAGCTAGCCATAATAGTAATGCTGCTTTGTGGGAACCCAAGGACGAGCTGATAACGTTTTGGCAGGTTGAGGAGAAAGCCCACCTTTTAGGCTAATTGGAGAATGTGATTTATGACAGTTTATTGGGGGTGGGAATTACACTTTGTTACTTTGTATCCGGGGAAAGGGAATTTAGTTTTTGGGTTCGACTATGTAGTGCCAATACTTTGTTTCCTGAATAAAATGTTCTTTAAGGAAGAATTTTTGCCTTGAAGTTCTTTTGATGGGTTTCATCTATCGGAACCATGACATTGGGCCTAAGACGGAACATTGTGGTACCCCACTGCTTATTTCTCTCCATGTGGATGTAGTGCCATTGAGGACTACTTGTTGAGTACGGTTTGTTAACCAGCTACAGATCCATCTGGTGGTGATGTTGTCTATTCCACCTTTTCCTAACTTACCAAGGAGTAGGTTGTGGTCTACCTTGTCAAATGCCTTACTGAAATCTAAATGTATTACGTCCACTGTGTTTCGTTGGTCTACTAGTTTAGTCACTTTATCGAAGAATGAGATGAGATTGGTTTGGCATGATCTGTTTTTAACAAACCCATGCTGCTACTAGTTATGACTTATGGTTCTGAGATAACATCTGCCAGCTCTTTCAGAACTCTGGGTTGTAGTCTGTCGGATCCCGGTGATTTATATTCATCAAGGTTGGATAGGTATTCCCTTACCATTTTCTTGCTTATTTTAATTTTTGATTCTAATATGTCTTGCAATGTTTTGTTTTTTTTGGTGTGTTGGGCTATAGTTTCTTTTTGTGTGAAGACTGACGCAAAGTATGAGTTAAGCAGCTCTGCTTTCTCTCTGTTGCCTGTAATTTCCTTGCCATCTTCTCTCTTTAGTGGGTCTACAGTTTCCTTGACTTTTTTCTTGTTGTTAATATATTGGAAGAAACTTTTTTTATTATCCTTGATTTCTGTTGCAAGTCTTTGTTCGTTCTGAGCCTTTGCTTTCCTGATTTCATCTTTGCATGTTCTGGCTGTCTGCTGATAATTGGCCTTAGTTATGTGCCCCTCTTTCCATTTTTTGTATTTGTCCTTTTTATCTTTCAGTTTGTCAGAGAGATCTTTGTGCAGCTATGCTGATTTCTTCTTGGATTTCTTGTTTTTCTTTCTCAGTGGTATTGTGCTGGTCTGGGCTTTTGTGATCACAGTTTTCAGGGTTTCCCACGCTTCCTGGATTGTTTTCCCCTTTAGGATTTTCATCCATGGAATTTGTCTGAGTTTGTTAAAGTTGGCTCTTTTGAAGTTCAGGACATTGGTTGGATCGTTTTCTATTGCTAGTGTTTACATTATATTAAATTCCAGTATGACGTGGTCACTTTCACTCAAGGTTTCGATAATTTTGATTCCCTCTATCACTTCTTCTCTGTTTGTAAGGATTAAGTCCAGTATAGCTTTACGTCTAGTTTGTGGGCACACCTTGTATTGTTGCTTTTATTTGGCTATTATTATTTCTATTTTGCTTTGTTATTTACCACCTAAAGTCATAATTGATCAGGGCTGCCCATAATTGATCAGTTAAGAGAGAGCATATACATAACCCTACTTCTTGTCTGAAAATCTCTACATGTATTCCTCGGGTTATGACCCTAATTGAAAATCTCTACATGTATTCCTCGGGTTATGACCCTAATTGAAACTGGAATTTCTGTCACTAAGCAAAGCAGTCATTAAGCAAAACATTATAGGATCATGCCATTTAGCAATGGTCATTAGGCAAGGACTTCACACTTCTCTGCCCTGCATGAACTGCCTCTGCTTTAACTCCTCCCCCCCCCCCCCCAAGCTATCTCCTCAATATCTCTGCCCTTTTGGTCGCTCTGCAAAGCATGGCCAAGATGAAGATAGCTGGGGAAGATGGATTCGCAGGAAGAAGTTTACTTTTCTGTGCTCACCACATTTACAGCATCAAAGAGACGACTGGGTGGGATGTGTTCCTTGATGAATGGGCACTTTTCCTGTAACAGTATCACAGACTTCAGACCTTCTGCAGTACAGTCAGCAACAATCCAGCCACAGTCGCAAGTACTGAAGGGAAATCCACCCTAGTGGTTATTAGACAATAGTGGTTTAGTTTGGTTTGAAGCATAGAACACAAAAGAAAACAAATTTGCAAACTAAAATAGAAACATTTATCAAGAAGAAATAAATGAATTACATACCCTGGTTAACTAAATATGGTGAAAGACAAGTAAATACTTGTAAAAAGCTACTGATTAGTATGTAAACTATTAGGAGGAATGAATAAGTTGAATGAGGTGGGAAAGGTAACCTTGAGAAATATGTGTCATAAAACAAACAGAGAGAAAATCAAGAATGTGTGCTTAAATGAGTATTAATTGAATGCAAAATAGTTAATACAAAAGATGTACATTGAGATTATAAAGAAAAAGTCAATGAGCTGAGAGAAAGAGAACAACTAAAAAGTTATTGTATGTCTGGATGGAGTTGACGAGATTGTATAATGGAAAAATAGTAAATTACACAAGGATCTATGTAGCAGTGTCAGAACATGGAATTAAGGATGAAAAAGTGAATGGTGGTGTTGCTGTAATCTAGGCTCAATTATTTTTCCTTTTGTTCTTATTCTTATGTTCTAATTTCTCTGACTTACTCTTTCTTTCTCTCTTTCAGCACCTTGCATAGCATTGTTTACCCCCAAAGAGGCATGTACGCATATAAATTACCTGCATGGCCACAGATGTTGATTTAAACACATTGCTCTAGCACTCAGACATTAGCAACAAGGTCATGAAAATACTGGAAATCTCCAACTCCTTCCTTGAGGTAAAAATTACCAGGCAAGATACTCTATCTGCCTCTGTTTAACATGTATAGCTGCAAGTCTAGATATTTATTGACCTGTATCTAGAAGATGGCAGCAATGAAACTCTGCTTCTGTAGTGATGATGCAGATTTTGGCAGCATGGATCTGATAGCTTTGCTTTAGATGCCTTGAGTGAATGAGAGTCAATAACCTATCATTACAATCAATTCCAATGCCACCATATTTTGCCCACTGGGGAAAAGAGAACAATTCTGCCACATCTAAAAAAAAGGGAAATGCTAAAATATGCCTAAATGGCTATATCCTTTCACTGAACAATCTCATGCACAATCCTACAGTGTGACTGTCCCTGATGTTTTACACTGTTAGATCATTCAGCATAGAAGCAGGAATGCAGAAAACTCCTTCAAACAAACCAGAAAATCTACTCAACAATTACAAACCTACTTTGCTCGTTTCAGCCTTTTTAATCACCTTAGCTGTTCTGTTCTAGGGTACAAAGCAGCTTTCACAGCTAATTTAAGATCTTGTTTCCACTTTCTGTCACCTTGTATAATCATACCTTGTTCATCTGACGGTAGTACTTTTCATAATTAGGTGGATTATCTGGAATCTGAAGGAGATAGAAAATTATAATGAAACACATCTTGCAGGAATAAACCACAACAAAGCTACTTAGTTCTAGCTATGGGCTTGAGGAGAGAGAACCAGTTTGATGTAGTAGTTAAGATGGTAGACTAGGAACCTGGAGACGGTGAGTTCTAGTCCCACCATAAGCATGAAAGCCAGCTGGGTGATTTTGGGCCAGTCGCTCTCTCTTAGCCCAGCCCACCTTACAGGGTAGTTGTTGTGGAGAAAAACTTGAGCTATTTACAAAAATAATAAAGGCAGGATATAATAATAAAATGAGAAAGGATGGGAGGTATCATTTGCTTTCTCCATAGTACTATTTCCAGATTCAGGGTTTTCATTTTTAAGAATAGCTATGGACGTAGAATTTTTTATCCACTTATCAAGTACTTTCTAAGGATCTGGGATAGGCAGATGTTTTTGGGACTATCAGAAATGGTTAGTTTGTTTTCTGATGTGATTAGTTCTTTTTAGTCAAATGTGCAACTAGACACAATGTCTGCAGCATATAGCTTGAAGCTCATTGAGAAGGAATCCTTCAAGTATAATCAGGACTAGAATGTGACATTTTACCTGTGCGATTCTGAAGTGCTGATGTGCATGTATCAGACAGCTGTCAAATTCAGGGTTCTCCTGGGCACCAGCCTTTTAAATAAAAGAGTTTAACTTGAAGTAAAACAAGGAGATCACTTTAGATTCCGATCAATTTCTGCAATTTTTTCTTTAATATTTTATTATCATTAATTTATGTTCAGGATTTATGGCTAGAGTACTATGTACAGTCACAGCAAATCATAGCCAACATAATTATATTAATTATATCCAGTTTAAAAATGTAAATAAAATAAGGAAGGAAAAGAAGCCAGAATAAGGCTATCAGCACCCTGAGTGGAAGGTGATGCAGTTTCATTTGTTTCATTTTTCTCTCACAATTGCAACGTGAAACTGAAAGAGCAGCTTTGGGGCAGGGTTCTTGTTTAAATTATGATACAGGAAAGTGCAGCTAGTTAACTTCTCCACAAAGTACATCAAAATTAACAAGAAAAACTTGTAAAAAAAAGGCCGTTACCTCCAAAAAAGCTTGAACAGCAAATGCTGTATCCCAAACCTGTGATCCATTGGTACCCTAAAAGAGAAGATAGTTTGAAATGATGCTTTTTGGTTGCATTCTGAAATATTCAGCATGCATACTGTTTCAGCCAGCAGACTATATGCCATCAATTTCAATTCCAATTCCTTCCCAGAGAACAGTATGCTAAGGGATATTCTTCCAGGAACCCTTCCTCTAGCACAAACAGCCTTCTACCTGGAACCTTAATGTACTCAAGACAATCTCTCTCTCCTGCAATATAACCTTTGATAATCCTTTGCCACTTAGGAATTGCTTTCTAAATATACTCCTTTCCACACACGGAGCAAGAAAAAAATGTTTGTCATTCCTGCTCTCATAACTTACTTTATCACTCTTATTTTTTCACATTTAATGGCTGGGGTGGAGAGAGGAGCGAGGCTGAGGTGTGGTAGGAATTTGTCAGAAGAAGATCAATCAGAAGAGAAACAGTTCTCCAAATCTCTGATCCCAACTGTCTCTTTGGAAATGATTTTTAGACAGTCACTCATGCCCAGTTACATCCTGTCTTGACTACTCAATGCACTCTAAATGGGGCTCTATTTAAAGACCACCTGGAAGCTTCAATAAGTCCAGAATGTAGCAACATACAGGCAGCGATGGGCATGCCTCAGTATGCCCATCTAAAACTTCTGTTTTACAAACTGCACTTGTTGTTTGTTTCCAGGTGTGATTTAAGCTGCTGTTACATATAAAACATTACATGGCATAGGGCTTGCTTGCTTCAGGGACTGCCTGTCTCTCGTAGCATCCACCTGGCAGATTTCTTCCTGCAGGATTTGCACACTTTAGGTTCCTTGGATTAAACAATGACCGTCTATTGGAACTATAGAAGTAGATCTTCCCAGTGGCAGAACCTGCCCTCTGGGAACAGGTTCCCACAAGATCCAAATGGCCCCCACTCTGCTATTATTTGAAAGACCTAGAAAGACATGGCTTTTCACTCAGGTCTTTGACATGGGAGACCCTTCATTTCATCATGCTTGCTATCTTTTATCTTTTTATTTTTTATTGATTTTATTGTTATGAGCCCCCCAAAATTGATAGGAGTCAGATGACATATAAGTTTAATGAATTACTATTGTTACTGCTAATTTTAATCAGAGCTCTTGGCAGACACTGCAGCAGTCATTATCCTGTGAGATGGGTTCAGACCTCAGCAAAATAAAAATATGCCAGGAATTATTACCTGCATCTTCATGCCATCCAGACCTAACCTGCAAGAAAAGAAAAAGCAAGCATGAGAGGCATGGCAAAGCACAAACAGGTAAGAGGTCTGTAAGTTTCCCTACCATAAATAATGAGGCCACTGCCATAGGTAGCATGAACATTGGGCTTCTAGCCATTCCTGGAAAGGCCTGGTGAATAAGAGACAATGGCTGAACTAGGACTGGATGTGAGGAAGGAAGCAGACTTGGGCTAGATCACTCACCTTTACCTACTTACTGACCTATTGCTCAAACTCTGCAGTGATTTCCTACAGGGGTGGGCCACAACACAAATATAAGGACCTTGTAAGATTTTCTACCTGTACTTCAAGAGATATCTCTCTCCTACGATACAGATAGCCCTTGACTTACAACCACAGTTGGAACCAGAATTTCCATTGCCAAGCAAGGTGGTTGTTAGGTGAGTCATGTCAGATTTTATGACCTTTTTGCCATGGATGTTAAGCAAATCACTGCAGTTGTTAAGTGAATCATGAGATCCTTAAGTGAATCCAGCTTCCTCCATTGACTTTGCTTATTGGAAACTGGGAAGGTCACAAATGGCAATCATGGGACCCTGGGATGATGTAACTATCATAAATGCATGCCAGCTGCCAAGGGCCCAAATTTTAATCATGTGACTATGGGGATGTTATGATGGTTGTAAGTGTGAGGACTGGTTGTAGTCACTTTTTTTAGTGCTGTTGTAACTTCGAACAGTCACTAAACAAATGGTTGTAAGTCAAGGACTACCTGTATAACCTTAGGTAATCCATCTCTATTCAGGAATTACTTTCAAAATGTACTTTGGAGTAAAGTATGGTATCTCCTAAAGGATAGTAGGCAGTGGAAGTATTTAAAAGAATCATGTTGCACTTTCAAACTACATAACAGCTTTCATAACATGATATCTTTTAGCTGTGTTGCACTAGAGTAGAATTCATACTTTGCAAAGTAAACTCCCAAGATACCTAACCAGAATGGCTAATTCTATAGTCCAACACATCAGGAAGATTCCAGATTGACAAAGTTTGCTAGACAAGTTTGGATTTCAACAAAGCTTTACCAGAGATAGTCAGAGATTCTGGAAACGTGTCCCTGGAATGCAGGAGACTTCTCTCCTTCCACATGCCAGCACACTAGCATGTTAATTGTTTTAGATATCTACAAAGGCAAAGAAAGAACAACTATTATTTTCCTCCTAAAATCTAAAGTCATCTGAGAGTAATAGCTGTGCTTCTTCACAAATGTAGCTCTTCATTGTTTGAAAAACTCCTAAGAAACCAGTATCTTCTGTTTAAGTGTAGACATAGATGAGAAATATTTCAAAGTACAATCTTTTTCATAAAATTAAAAGGATGTGTTCAACATAGCACTGAGTTTAACTCTGAAGGACAAAAATATTAGAGAAAAGTACCTTGAAACATGGGATCTCAACAAATGCATTATGGTTTTTTATTTACAAAAAAACATTTCATTCATTTTATTTAGAAGTGGATGAAATTTCTAAACATGGAATATTCCCATTCAATGAAAAATGCATGTGCCTATTGATGCATTTCCTTCTTTTCAGGGTTGTAAGAAACCAGAAATACAGCTGACACCTTCAAGCCACAAAAGAGCCCATTCAGGCTGATGTCCAAACACCATCATGCCTTTCTGGTGTGAAGGATGTTCAATTCAGTTGAATGTCTCATCTCCCTTAAAGCATCCTATGCATCCTTTCCATGCCAATTCTTTCCACAGCAACAGCACATACTGAGTAGCAACCAACAATACCATCCCTTACCCCACTGTGGACTGGCCATTACTACAGTGTTTCCCACCACTCATCACAGAAAAGTTTCCTCCCCAAAATCAACATTTCTTTTAATTATTGCTATGCCTAGAAGGCAAACCGGGGTGGCTGCAGAAAATATTAGAGACAGAAAGAGAGTAGTGGATTAGATGAGATTGTTGGGCAGCCGGAATGTTCAAATTGCTCCTCCACATTTGCAGGAGAAAGAAAGAAAACATTCCCCTTAAGACACACTCATAGCCTCCAGACTTTGGTGAGGGCTGCAGGAGGCTGCTATTTTTGTGGAAGGCGAACACAACAATTGACTGTCAAGAGCAATGAGTCTTCTCAAGGGATCTCAGAATTTGAGGCAAATGCAACCTGATCCCACCAGCAGATACTACATCAATTTCTCTTTCACTTTCAGTTTATTACAGTCTATAAACAAGCAGAGTGTTCTGTACATATATCTAGACATCTAGATATAGATACATATATAGATACAAATAATGATTAAGATGAAGTTAAAATACATTTATAAAACAACCTAACCAACATCTATGAATTTATTACTTAAAATTGGGGAACTTTCTTCTTCCAAGATAGTCAGTTGGATAATTGAATCCAGGTCTAGGAAAGGGTTAATATTTAGGTTTAATGGCTAAGCATAGACTTTATAATATTATAGTTCATGATGTGGAGGAGACAAATGTTCTCCTCTCCCTCCACCTCTTTCTAATAGAATATGTACTATCAACCTGATTGCAAAGCATAGTACACTAGGAAAAATGTTTTCAAGAAAAGTTGATGAGAATTCCGGATACTTTCTAAAAACTTCTCTGTTCTGGACAGGGCTAGTGCTTGTGCAAGATAGCACATATTTGCTCCTCTACATTCTTATCAGAAGAAAACAATATCCTAATCAAGGAATAACCAAGGAGAAAACCACACCCCCACCAATACTGGCAATGCAAGCTGCTTTATAGAAACAGGGAGAAAACCCCACACTCACCAGCACTGATGATGATGCTTGCTGAGTAATGAAACTTGGTTGCAAACAAAAAATACCAAGCTCAGAGAGCACCAAGGATTCCACAAACTATGGTGTCTCTGATTTTCTGCAGAGCAATTCATGATACAATACAGAACTATTGAGTTAAATGATGCTTAAAAACAACTTACAGGGCCAATGCTGATGAACTTGGTAAATTGGTCATCAGCCTTGATGTGATCATATAATTCCTCCACAGCTCGCTGTCTCAATTTTTTGCTGTGGAATTGCTCATAGATATTGGCTATTGCTGGAATAGAAGCAGAAAGAGACCTATGGAAGACTCAGTTTACCTCCTGAAAAATCGGAAGCAACAAAAACTGTTATTCAATATATTTGCAAATCCAACATACACTTCCATCGTAATTCAAATTGTAACTGAGAAAATACAGATTTCTAATTCCCATTTAACATATTGCTCCAGGCAAACAATGCCTAGTTTTTACACCTTTCTTAATCTTCATTCCTCACCACCCCTAGCAAAGGCTTTGGCTTACAGCTTTGCCATTCCCTATTAAATTTACAGGTAGTTTCTGATAATGATGGCAATTGGGACTGAAATTTATATCGCTACACAATGTGATCCTAAAGCCTAAGTCACATGACTGCATCACTTAGCAACAGCAAGTCCCTGTTGTGGTTATTAAACAAGGATCATGGATTTTTAAGCGAGCACTTCCTTGCAACTTCCTGCCAACGTCCAATATTCAAGATCAGTGGGGAAGCCAGCGGAAAGCTGCCAGTCCCAGGTGCTCACAAGGCAGACAGCAGGTAGATAAGTGGCTGCTGCCAGGTGGGGGGGGGAGAGAGAGCGAGGGAGTATGCAGGTGAGTGAGGGAGTGCACAGGTGGTCAGGAAGGTGTGGTGCAAGTGCAGTGGGACTTGGGGTAGCTGCTGCCGGATGGGGGAGGTTGTGCGAGGGTATGCGAGGGACTAGGGAGGTGCTGTCAGGTAGGAGAATAATGTATCTGTTACTATCACTATTATTTTGGGGAACCATTAGATACAATGAAATGTTAGGAAAAACAGCTGTTAGGCTTATCTTTCTTTTGGAATTACAGAGATGTTTCCTTGACAGCATTTTTATTCTGCAGTGAAATGGAATCCGGCAAGAAGAAAGGAGGGGGCCCCTTCAGCAAGAGGCAGGTTCACATACCGTAGGTCACTTTCAGTAGCCAGCTATGTGGTGTGTATAAATCCCCAGAAGCAATATTATTTTTTTGTGCTGGCCAGTCAATACTGTCATAATCTTGTACATAGAGTTCCTACAAAAAAAAGCCCAGAAGAATAAAGAATTAGCACTTGAAAATCCACGAGAAATCTCAGTGGGTTTCCAACAGGCAACATTGTTCCTTAAGGAACATGCCAAGAAGCACTGACCTCCAGAATGCCTTCAGGCAGATTCCACCTTAGTTTATCCTCATGAGACCAGAAAAAAAAACAATTGTGCCTGCCCGTTATTTATTTAACATTGTATCCCAAGAGAGATTGGACAATCATTTGTCTGAAATGTTATAAGGTTTCCTGCTTGAGCAGGGGGTTGGACTAGAAGACCTCTAAGGTCCCTTCCAACTCTGTTATTGGCTAACAATAACAACAATAGAGTTGGAAGAGACCTTAGAAGTCTTCTAATAATCCAACCCCCTGCTCAGGCAGGAAACCCTACACCATTTCAGACAAATGGTTGTCCAGTCTCTTCTTAAAAACTTCCAGTGTTGGAGCATTCACAACTTCTGGAGGCAGGTTGTTCCACTGGTTAATTATTCTAACTGTCAGGAAGTTTCTCCTTAGTTCTAGGTTGCTTCTCTCCTTGATTAGTTTCCATCTGTTGCTTCTTGTCCTGCCTTCAGGTGCTTTGGAAAATAGCTTGACTCCCTCTTCTTTGTGGCAGCCCCTGAGATATTGGAACACTGCTATCATGTCCCCTCTCGTCCTTCTCTTCGTTAAACTAGACATATCCCAATTCCAGCAACCGTTCTTTGTATGTTTTAGCCTCCAGTCCCCTAATCATCTTTGTTGCTCTTCTCTGCACTCTGCCCCACTCACTCCAGCAGAAGAGCCTTTTTTGAATCCCGTCTGCCAAATAATTTCTTTGGCAGGGTCTAAGAGAAGAGCCTTTTCTGCTGTGGCCCCCAACCTCTGGAATATTCTTCCATTGGAGGTAAGGTTGGCCCCACATTCCTGGCCTTCCAGAAGAGCCTTAAAACCTGGTTCTGCCAGCTGGCCTAGGGCTCCAATAGGAGTGCTTAATGCTGGGGATGGCTGACAGTGCAGAAAGAATATCCCCACTATGTCATATATCCTCTTGTTTTTTTAGTCTGTATTTAATCTTTCTTAATTTTTAAATTGTTTTGTATTACCTTTTTATTATGCTGTAAGTTATCCAGAGTCACTGTTACAGTGAGATGAGTGTCATATACATTTAATAAATACATTTAATAAATAAATTAGATTAGCCCACTGTAATGCCCTTTCACCTGCTCTTTTTGACAGCCAATTTTGCAGCACCGCTAAAGAACAGGTGAAGGAGAAGAAAGAAGCTGTGGGCCAGGTCCTGCTGTGCTGCCTCTTGGTAGAGATATCTGGACTACAGCTTACAACCATTAGTTTAGTGACCATTCAAAGTTACAATGGCACTGAAAAAAAAGTGACTTATAACTGTTTTTCACACTTACAACTATAGCAGCATCCTGATGGTCACATGATCAAAATTCAGCTGCTTGGCAACTGGCATATATTTATGACAGTTGCACTGTCCCGAGGTCATGTGATCACCATTTGTATCTTTCCCAGCTGGTTTCCAAGAAATAAAGTCAATGGGGGAAGTGAGGTTCGCTTAACAACCGCATGACTCACTTAACAATTAACTGTGCTAAAAAGGTCATTAAATGGGGCACAACTTACTTAACTGTCTTGCTTAGCAATGGAAATTTTAGGCTCAATTGAGGTGGTAAATCAAGAAGTACCTGTATGTGTACTTTCCTAATTACAACACATTTAGGCAGAACTAAGGATGATTTTCTCAACCAACACCTATTAGTTGATCAGGTGGAAATCTCAGGTAATATAGCGAGGTTCTGTATATTGCCTATGATGAAATGTAAACAAATGCTTCACGTCTGAGTATTCACATAAGATTATATGTATCTTGATATAGTATTTCAGTTCAGCATGCTTCTGTTTGGTACATTTATTTTATTATGACTTTTTTTAACTTGATCTCTAGTCTATGACTCTAATAAACTAAAATAGAATAAATAAACAAGCATTATAAAATCAAAGCTGGAAGCAACTTAGTGCAGCACTGGGTTAGTAGTATTCTGTCACAAACTATTATTTTGATAAATCATTTTATCCAGGTAGAGACAAAATCATGTTATTTGCACTCTAGCTCCCAATTTATCACACACATTCAGAAGATTCCAACTTTAAGGATTATGCAAAAATTAAAAAATAAGCATTACTTGTCAATACTGCAGTATAAAACATCAGATGTAAAGTACCACATTATAAATAAAGAAAAGTGACAATGCAGGAACTTTTAGAATCACAAAACTTTCTGTGTGTACAATTATGTAGCTTTAAACATGGTATTGTTCATAATTCAGAGGGAGAACCTGTTGAATTTGATCTTTGCTTTATTTCTTTTCAACCTACGAGGGCAATTTGGAAATAAATCTCCATTTGGTTATCAATGACAAAACACTCGCAGATACAGAACTTTTATTATACACATTAGAAAACATTACATTACTTTTCGACACAATCGCCATTCAAATTGAGGCACTTGTCGTATCGTCTTACAAGTAGTAGTCACTCGGTGCCAAATCTGGGCTATGGAGGGTTGGTCAAAAACATCCCAATGGAACTGTTTTAAAAGTTCTTGGGTGCATCTAGTGGGCGAGCTTTATCGTGAACCAACACCACACCGGAAGGCAGCATGCCCCGACACTTGCTATGGATGGCTCGTCTGAGTTTTAGTAATGTTTCACAGTAGACTTCTGAATTGATGGTCGAACCACGCTCCATGAACTTCACTAGCTGTACTCCTTTGGCATCTTCACATTTGGCGGGATTTTCTATGGCACCACTTCCGGTGTGGTGTTGGTTCATGATAATGCTCACTCGCACACCGCCAAACGCACCCAAGAATTTTTGAAGTAGTTCCGTTGGGATGTTTTTGATCACCCCCCCCCCATAGCCCAGATTTGGTCAATTAGTTTTCTAATGTGCATAATAAAAGTTCTGTATCTGCAAGTGTCTGTCATTGATAACCAAACAGAGGTTTATTTCCGAATTGCCCTTGTACATAAAGTAGTGTGATTGAAATATGATTATAGGAAATGACTTTTGACATCGCTTTTCAACATTGTACGTTAGATGTTTTCATTTTAATGGGAGTTTAAAATAAACACACTTTGATGCGACAAATGGTGTGCCTGGTGGGAGTTATATTTTATAAATGGAGAATCACAAGCTGTAAATATTAAGGCTGTGTATTCTTTGAAAACTGTTTGGAAAAGATGCTTTGGAATATGAAAGAGCACAAGCACAGCATCTCTTTAAAACAGCACTAAATACATGGGTGCTTTAATGAGCTGAATGTGTGGAAGCCTGAAAAATGCAGCTGCTTTAAAAAGATGCCATAATCCCATGCATTTTATGGGAAATAAATTTTTGAAGCATGTACACCCCTTCTAAATTGGTCTAATACAATTCTGAAATATATATTTTAGAGCAAAAAGAAGAAAAAAGTCAAAAAGACATTTTCCTATCAAATTTCCATTTTGGAGTGCTTTGGGGACTATAAACTGGGAAAATGGAAATTGGCCCAATTCTGCATCTTAAGCAAGATCAGAGATTCCATTAATTGAATGTCATTGGATTAATATGAAAGCTATGCTTTGGCAACTACCTGTCGAAGGCTCAAGATAAGTTCATCTTCTTCTGCAGTGAGGCGGACAGCATAGCAGTAGGCCATTGGCAGGTAAACCTGGCGGCAATGACACCAAAGTGTGGAAGGGTTAGCTGGCATCCATGAAGGAAACAACCTATGGTGAAGTAGAAAGAAGGAAAAAGCTTATAATAGTGGATTGATGCTTGCAAAGACAATGTAACAACTTGACTGAAGGAAATCTGCAAAAAGACCATAACAAAACATGGAGTGACTGTCTATACACACTTCATCCAACAGGCTTTGAAAAATTGGCCACTGGCATGCCCATCTCTAGCATCTATCAGACCTCAAAGAGTCTCCATGAAGTTGTTCAATGTATAAATTTCACATTTGGGGACAGTATCAAAAATTCTGGAATAAGATTGTACTCTTTTGGTCTTAAATGAAAACTGTGATATAGTGAACTCCACAATACCAATTTACTCTTACTACTCAAATAGGTAGACAAGTTTAGAGAGCCATTTGGTGTAGTAGTTAAAGCATCAGTCTAAAAACCAGGAGATTGTGAATTCTAGTCCCACCTTAGGCATACCTAGTGTCATTCTATGTCTCTATGATTCTAAGGTAGGGGCAATAGACATTCCACATGTTTGCTTGTAGAT